>NW_028294821.1:0-111000 GCF_964341445.2 Mesoplodon mirus | reverse complement strand
CCAAAAAAAAAAAAATGGTTCAAAAAATTGTGGTATTTACGTACGATGGAATATCCCTCAGCCATGAAATCAAAGTCATAAGACCAGTAGCAGCAAAATGAGTGGATTCAGGTAAGATGATTCTAAGTGAAATAAGTCACACAGAAAAAGAAGCTTATCATAAGATATCTCTTATGAAGATCCTGTAAACATGGCTACACATGAACGGAGTTAGGAAATAGAACAGAGTCTCACATTTAGAAAACACTCTTATGCCTGCTTAAGGGGGAAGGAGAGGTGGGGTGATGCATAAAACCAGAGTTTGATATAAGCACAGGTACCATTCCTAAAACCAACTATGGAATAGACAAGACCTACCTATCCCTTCCTCAGTGAAAGGGACTCAAACACCATATTTCCCGCAGAGGAATATATCTGTCTAGTAAGACTCTTAAAACCTATTTATTGATATGACTCTGTAAGGGAATCAAGTGTGTCTAGACTGGCATAAACATGGCAGCGAGAATCAGCTGAAACCTACTATAAAAAGGAATTTCAAAAACAATACAAAAAAACAGGGAAATTCTTTACAATTCCTTCAGCATCTCTCATGAAACCTGGAACGACCCTGTCTAAAATGACAGCTGGATGTTGCATAAGGATGGACACTTGCGGCATAGAGGATTGGTGAGATTGAGTGAGCAAATGGAGACCCTTTAATGCAATAATGCATGGCACCCATTCCATATGTGCCAACTCTCCATTTTGAAGGGAATATTACTACATCTATAACATGTACGGGAAACCTAGAGAATGGACACATTGTGAATACGAAAGGTTTCTAAACCTCAAAGAATAGTCCCTCTCCTGGAGCTCCGGTTTGACTTTCCAACTGCTTTACTATCAATCTCCCAACTTGGAGAGACTGCCCCTTTAACCTCCTGGTTCGCACAGGTTGCCAATTTGGAAGAGGATGGAAGTGAAGAGGGAGAACCAATGAGAGAGTAGCTGTTAGGGATTTGGAGGGGCACATGTCACTCTTATTTCCCGGGAGGAAGAAGAATTAACCACAGTCTCAGCCACCCAATGCGTACCAGTATAGGTCCTGAACCAAAATATTGGACTTCCGTTCAGCTCACAAAAACGAGTTAAATAAAGGAGCTCAGGGGCCCAGCAATTCACAAACAGGCAGAGTAATAAAGGAAAACTATCGTCCAAAAATCTGTTGAGGAAAGGCAGCGAGGCGGACTTGAATGTGAGGCAGAATAGCAGGAAACAGATTTCAAGAGGTACATTGGAATCTCCTTTAAAGCACAGGAAGAGGGGCACAACTTCGACAATGATGCACTAGGCCAAAAAGGGTGTATGCGTTTTCTCCTGAATATATTCAGCAGAAAACGCATACGCCCTTTTGGCCAAACAAGCAAGCGGGCAATGCAAATCTGCACTACAAAGAAGTATCACATCCCATCCGTGAAAAGGCACATCCACAAAATGGGTAAAAACCAGAAAGGCAGGACAGGCCCTGGAGAGCAGGGAGCCTTGTTATGCTGATGGGTGGGATGTAAATTGCCAACTGCCTCTCTGGAGGAGTGAATTGTGTTCCCTAAAACAAGTAAACAACTGATCAACAGACCCAAGGGCACTTCCAGTCTAGGGAATATACCTTGGGAAAACTGAAAATCAATAAGACAGAGCCACCACCAAATTTAGGGCTGCACTACTTACAAGAACCCCAACTTGGATACACCTTAAATATCCCAGGATATATAAAAACAGTTCAAAAATTGTGGTACTTACGTACGATGGAATATCCCTCAGCCATGAAATCATTGTCATAAGACCAGTAGCAGCAAAATGAGTGGATTCAGGTACGTTGATTCTAAGTGAAATAAGTAACACAGAAACTGAAGCTTATCATAAGATATCACTTATGAAGATCCTGTAAACATGGCTACACATGAACTGAGTTAGGAAAGAGAACAGAGTCTCACATATAGAAAACACTATTATGCCTGCTTAAGGGGAAAGGAGAGTTCGGGTGATGCATAAAACCAGAGTTTGATATAAGCAGTTGTACCATTCCAAAAACCAAGTATGGAATAGACAAGACCTACACCTTCCTCAGTGAAAGGGACTCACAACCCCATATTTCCCGCAGAGGAATATATCTGACTAGTAAGAATCTTAAAACCTATGTATTGATATGTTTCCGTAAGGGAATCAATTGTGTCTGGAATGGCATAAACTTGTCAACAAGAATCAGCCCAAAACCACTATAGAAAATAATTTTAAAAACAGAACATAAAAACAGGGAAATTCTTTACAATTCCTTCAGGGTCTCTGATGAAACCTGGAATGACCCTGTCTACAATGACAGCTGGATGTGGCATAAGGCTGGACACTGGGGACTCAGAGGATTGGTGAAATTGGGTGAGCAAATGCAGACCCTTTGAAGCAATAATGCATGGCACCCATTCCATGGGTCCCAACTCTCCATGTTGAAGGGAATATTACTACAGATATAACATGTACGGGAAACCTAGAGAATGGACACATTGTGAATACGAAAGGTTTCTAAAACTCAACGAATAGTCCCTCTCCTGTTTCTCCGATTTGACTTCCAACTGCTTTACTATCTATCTCCCAACCTCGAGAGACTGCCCCTTTAACCTCCTGATTCGCACAGGTTGCCAATTTGGCAGAGGATGAAAGGGAAGAGGGAGAACCAATGAGATAGTAGCTGTTAGGCATTCGGACGGGCACATGTGACTCTAATTGCCCAGCAGTAATAGGAATTAACCAAAGTCTCAGACTCCCACCAGGGCACAGTATAGGTCCTGAACCAAAATTTTGGACTTGTATTCAGTTCACATAAAACGAGTTGAAAAATGGAGCTCAGGGGCAGAGCAATTCACAACCTGGCAGAGTAATAAAGGCCAACTGTCGTCAAGAAATCTGTTGAGGGAAGGCAAGGAAGAGGACTTGAAAGTGAGGCCGAATAGCAGGAAACAGATTTCAAGAGGTACGTTGGAATCGTCTGTAAAGCACAGGAAGAGGGGCAGGACTTCGACAATGATGCACTTGGCCAAAAAGGGCGTATGCATTTTCTCCTGAATATATGCAGGATAAAACGCATACACCCTTTTTGGCCAAGCAAGCAAGCAGGCAATGCAAATCTGCACTACAAAGAAGTATCACTCCCCACCGGTCAAAAGGGACATCCACAAAATGTGTAAAAACCAGAAAGGCAAGCCAGGCCCTGGAGAACAGGGAGCCTTGTTATGCTGATGGGCGGGATGTAAATTGCAAACAGCCTCTCTGGAAGAGTGCATTGTGTTCCCTAAAAAAATTAAACAACAGAGCTACAGAGCAAAGGGCACTTCCAGTCTAGGGAATATACCTAGGGAAAACTGAAAATCAATAAGACAGAGCCACGCCCAAATTTAGGGCTGCACTGCTTACAAGAAGGTCAACTTGGGTTCAACTTAAATATCCCAGGAAATATAAAAATGGTTCAAAAAATTGTGGTACTTACGTACGATGGAATATCCCTCAGCCAAGAAATCAATGTCATAAGACCAGTAGCAGTAAAATGAGTGGATTCAGGTACGATGATTCTAAGTGAAATAAGTCACACAGAAAAAGAAGCTTAGCATAAGATATCACTTTTGAAGATCCTGTAAATATGGCTACACATAAACTGAGTTAGGTAAAGGAACAGAGTCTCATATTTAGAAAAGTCTCCTATGCCTGCTTAAGGGGGAAGGAGAGGTGGGGTGATGCATAAAACCTGAGTTTGATATAAGCACAGGTCCCGTTCCAGAAACCACCTATGGAATAGACAAGACATACACCTTCCTCAGTGAAAGGGACTCAAAACTTCATATTTCCCGTAAAAGAATATATCTGACTAGTAAGAAACTTAAAACCTATGTATTGATATGTCTCCGTAAGAGAATCAAGTGTATCTAGATTGGCATAGACAGGGCAGCGAGAATCAGCTCAAACCTACTATAAAAAGGAAATTCAAAAACAAAACAAAAAAACAGGGAAATTCTTTACAATTCCTTCACGGTCTCTGATGAAACCTGGAATGACCCTGTCTACAATGACAGCTGGATGTGGCATAAGGCTGGACACTTGGGACTGAGAGGATTGGTGAGATTGGGTGAGCAAATGCAGACCCTTTAAAGCAATAATGCATGGCACCCATTCCATGGGTCCCAACTCTCCAGGTTGAAGGGAATATTACTACAGATATAACATATCCGGGAAACCTAGAGAATGGACACACTGTGAATACGAAAGGTTTCTAAAACTCAACGAATAGTCGCTCTGCTTGTGCTCCAGTTTGACTTTCCAAATACTTTACTATCAATCTCCCAACTTGGAGAGACAGCCCCTTTAACCTCCTGGTTCTCACAAGTGGCCAATTTGGGAGAGGATGAAAGGGACGAGGGAGAACCAATGAGAGAGTAGCTGTTAGGCATTTGGACGGGCATATGTCACTGTAATTTACCGGCAGGAAGAAGAATTTACCAAAGTTGCAACTACCCAACGGGAACCATTATAGGTCCTGAACCAAAATTTTGGACATGTTTTCAGCTCAAAAAAAACGAGTTGCAAAATGGAGCTCAAGGGCACAGCATTTCACAAACTGGCAAGGTAATAAATGACAACTATCATCCAAAAATCTGTTGAGGGAAGGCAACGAGGCGGACATTAAAGCGAGGCAGAATAGCAGGAAACAGATTTCAAGAGGTACGTTGGAATTGCCTTTAAAGCACAGGAAGACGGGCAAAACTTCGAAAATGATGCACTTGGCCAAAAAGGGCGTATGTGTTTTCTCCTGAATATATTAAGGAGAAAACGCATACGCCTATTTTGGCCAAGCAAGCAAGTAGGCAATGCAAATCTGCACTACAAAGAAGTATCACTTCCCACCGGTCAAAAGTGACATCCACAAAATGGGTAAAATCCAGAAAGGCAAGACAGGCCCGGGAGATCAGGGAGCCTTATTATGCTGATGGGCAGGATGTAAATTGCCAACTGCCTCTCTGGAGGAGTGCACCGTGTTCCCTAAAACAAGTAAACAACAGAGCTACAGAGCCAAGGACACATCCAGTCTAGGGTATATACCTTGGTAAAACTGAAAATCAGTAAGAGAGAGCCACCCCAATATTTAGGGCTGCACTGCTTACAAGTACCTCAACTTGGGTACACCTTAAGTATCCCAGGAAAGATAAAAAGTGTTTAAAAAATTGTGGTACTTATGTATGATGGAATATCCCTCAGCCATGAAATCAATCTCATAAGACCAGTAGCAGCAAAATGAGTGGATTCAGGTACGATGATTCTAAGTGAAATAAGTCACACAGAAAAAGAAACGTATCATAAGATATCACTTATGATGATCCTGTAAACATGGCTACACATGAACTGAGTTAGGAAAGAGAACAGAGTCTCACATTTAGAAAACACTCTTATGCCTGCTTAAGGGGGAAGGAGAGGTGGGGTGATGCATAAAACCAGAGTTTGATATAAGCACAGGTACCGTTCCAAAAACCAACTATGGTATAGACAAGACCTACACCTTCCTCAGTGAAAGGGACTCAAAACCCCATATTTCCCGCAGAGGAATATATCTGACTAGTAAGAATCTTAAAACCTAGGTATTGATATGTCTCTGTAAAGGAATCAAGTGTGTCTAGACTGGCATAAAGATGGCAGCGAGAATCAGCTCAAACCCACTATAAAACTGAATTTCAAAAACAAAACAAAAAAACAGCGAAATTCTTTACAATTCCTTCAGGGTCTCTGATGAAACCTTGAATGACCCTATCTACAACCACAGCTGGAGGTGGCATAAGGCTGGACACATGAGACTGAGAGGATTGTTGAGATTGGGTGAGTAAATGCAGACCCTTTAAAGCATAATGCAAGGCACCCATTCCATGGTTCCCAACTCTCCAGGTTGAAGGGAATATTACTACAGTTATAACATGTACGGGAAACCTAGAGAATGGAAACACTGTGAATACGAAAGGTCTCTAAAACTCAACGAATAGTCCCTCTCCTGGTGCTCCGGTTTGACTTTCCAACTGATTTACTATCAATCTCCCAACCTGGAGAGACAGCACCTTTAACCTCCTGTTTCGCACAGGTTGCGAATTTCGCAGAGGATGAATGGGAAGAGGGAGAACCAATGAGAAAGGAGCTGTTAGGCATTTGGACGGGCATATCTCACTCTTATTTCCCGGGAGGAAGAAGAATTGACCAAAGTCTCAGCCAACCATCGGGAACCAGTACAGGTCCTGAAACAAAATATTGGACTTGCGTTCAGCTCACAAAAAACGAGTTAAAAAATGGAGCTCAGGGGCACAGCAATTCACAAACTGGCAGAGTAATAAAGGGCAACTATCGTCCAAAAATCTGTTGAGTGAAGGCAACGAGGCGAACGTGAACGGGAGGCAGAACAGCAGGAAACACATTTCAAGAGGTACGTTGGAACCACCTTTAAAGCACAGGAAGAGGGGCACAACTTCGACAATGATGCACTTGGCCAAAAAGGGCGTATGCGTTTTCTCCTGAATATATTCAGGAGAAAACGCATACGACCTTTTTGGCCAAGCAAGCAAGTGGGCAATGCAAATCTGCACTACAAAGAAGTATCACTTCCCACAGGTCCAAAGGGACATACACAAAATGGGTAAAAACCAGAAAGGCAAGACAGGCCCTGGAGAACAGGGAGCCTTGTTATGCTGATGGGTGGGATGTAAATTATCAACTGCCTCTCTGGAGGAGTGCATTGTGTTCCCTAAAACAAGTAAACAACAGAGCTACAGAGCCAAGGGCACTTCCAGTCTAGCGAATATACCTTTGGAAAACTGAAAATCAATAAGACAGAGCACCCCAAAATTTAGGGCTGCACTGCTTACAACAACCTCAACTTGGGTACACCTTAAATATCCCAGGAAATATAAAAATGGTTCAAAAAATTGGGGTACTTACGTACGGTGGAATATCCCTCAGACATGAAATCAATGTCATAAGACCAGTAGCAGCAAAATGAGTGGATTAAGGTAGGATGATTCTAAGTGAAATAAGTCACACAGAAAAAGAAGCTTATCATAAGATATCACTTATGAAGATCCTGTAAACATGGCTACACATGAACTGAGTTAGGAAAGAGAACAGAGTCTCACATTGAGAAAACACTCTTATGCCTGCTTAAGGGGGAAGGAGAGGTGGGGTGATGCATAAAACCAGAGTTTGATGTAAACACCTGTACCGTTCCAAAAACCAAGTATGGAATAGACAAGACCTACACCTTCCTCAGTGAAAGGGACTCAAAACCCCATATTTCCCGCAGAGGAATATATCTGACTAGTAAGAATTTTAAAACCTATGTATTGATATGTCTCCGTAAGGGAATCAAGTGTTTCTAGACTGGCATAAACAAGGCAGCGAGAATCAGCTCAAACCCACTATAAAAAGGAATTTCAAAAACAAACCAAAAAAACAGCGAAATTGTTTACAATTCCTTCAGGGTCTCTGCTGAAACCTGGAGTGACGCTATCTACAATGACAGCTGGATGTGGCATAAGGCTGGCCACATGGGACTGACAGGATTTGTGGATTGGGTGAGCAAATGGAGACCCTTTAAAGCAATAATGCATGGCACCCATTCCATGGGTCCCAACTCTCCAGGTTGAAGGGAATATTACTACACCTATAACATGTACGGGAAACCTAGAGAATGGACACACTGTGAATACGAAATGTCTCTAAAACTCAACGAATAGTCCCTCTCCTGGTGCTCCGGTTGGACTTTCCAACTGCTTTACTATCAATCTCCCAACTTGGAGAGACAGCACCTATTACCTCCTGGTTCGCACAGGTTGCCAATATGGCAGAGGATGAAAGGGAAGTGGGAGAACAAATGAGAGAGTAGATGTTAGGCATTTAGACGGGAACATGTCATTCTTATTTCCCGGGAGGAAGAAGAATTAACCAAAGTCTCAGCCACACACTGGGAACCAGTATAGGTCCTAAACCAAAATATGGGACTTGCCTTCAGCTCACAAAAAACGAGTTAAAAAAGGAGCTATACGGCAGATAAATTCACAAACTGGCAGAGTAATAAAGGACAACTATCATCCAAAAATCTGTTGAGGGAAGGCAACGAGGCGGACTTGAAAGCGAGGCAGAATAGCAGGAAACAGATTTCAAGAGGTATGTTGGAATCTCCTTTAAAGCACAGGGAGAGGGGCAGAACTTCGACAATGATGCACTTGGCCAAAAAGGGCGTATGCATTTTCTCCTAAATATATTCAGGAGAAAACGCACACGCCCTTTTTGGCAAAGCAAGCAAGCAAGCAATGCAAATCTACACTACAAAAAAGTATCAATTCCCACCGGTCAAAAGTGACATCCACAAAATGGGTAAAAACCAGAAAGGCAAGACAGGCCCTGGAGAACATGGAGATTTGTTATGCTGATGGGCGGCATGTAAATTGCCAACTGCCTCACTGGAGGCGTGCATTGTGTTCCCTAAAACAAGTAAACAACAGAGCTACAGAGCCAAGGGAACTTCCAGACTATGGAATATTCCTTGGGAAAACTGAAAATCAATAAGACAGATCCACTCCAAATTTAGGGCTGCACTGCTTACAAGAACCTCAACTTGGGTACACCATAAATATCCCAGGAAATATAAAAATGGTTCAAAAAATTGTGGTACTTACGTATGATGTAATATGCCTCAGCCATGAAATCAATGTCATAAGAGCAGTAGCCTCAAAATGAGTGGATTAAGGGACGATGATTCTAAGTGAAATAAGTCACACAGAAAAAGAAACGTATCATAAGATATCACTTATGAAAATCCTGTAACAAGGCTACACATGAACTGAGAGAGGAAAGAGAACAGAGTCTCACATTTAGAAAAAACTCTTATGCCTGCTTAAGGAGGAAAGAGAGGTGGGGTGATGCATAAGACCAGACTTTGATATAAGCACATAAAACGTTCCAAAACCAACTATGGAATAGACAAGACCTACACCTTCCTCAGAGAAAGGGACTCAAAACCCCATGTTTCCCACAGAGGAATATATCTGACTAGTAAGAATCTTAACACCTATGTATTGACATGTCTCCGTAAGGGAATCAAGAGTGTCTAGACTGGCATAATCATGGCAGCGAGAATCAGCTCAAAGCCACTATAAAAAGGAATTTGAATAACAAAAAAAAAGGGAAATTCTTTACAAATCCTTCCTTGTCTCTGGTGAAACCAGGAATGACCCTATCTACAATGACAGCTGGATGTGGCATAAGGCTGTACACATGGGACTGAGAGGATTGGTGAGACTGGGTGAACAAATGCAGACGCTTTAAAGCAATAATGCATGGCAACCATTCCATGGGTCCCAAATCTCAAGGTTGAAGGGAATATTACTACAGCTATAACATGTACAGGAAAACTACAGAATGGACACACTGTGAATACGAAAGGTCTCTAAAACTCAACGAATACTCCATCTGCTGGTGCTCCGGTTTGACTTTCCAACTGCTTTACAATCAATCTCCCAACCTGTAGAGACAGCACCTTTAACCTCCTGGTTCGCACAGGTTGCCAACTTGGCAGAGGATGAAAGGGAAGAGGGAGAACCAATGAGAGAGTAGCTGTTAGGCATTTGGACGGGCATATGTCACTCTTATTTCCCAGGAGGAAGAAGAATTAAACTAATCCTTAGCCTCCCACCGCAAACCAGTATAGATTCTGGACCACAATACTGGACTTGAGTTCAGCTCACAATAAACGAGTTAAAAAATGGAACTCAGGGGCACAGCAATTCACAAACTGGCAGAGTAATAAAGGGCAAGTATCTTCCAACAATCTGTTGAGGGAAGGCAACGTGGCAGACTTAAAGTGAGGCAGAAGAGCAGGAAACAGATTTCAAGAGGTACATTGGAATCGCCTTTTAAGCACAGGAAGAGGGGCACAACTTCGACAATGATGCACTTGGCCAAAAAGGGCGTATGTGTTTTCCCCTGAATATATTCAGGGGAAAACGCCTACGCCCTTTTTGGCCAAGCAAGCAAGCGGACAATGCAAATCTGCACTACAAAGAAGTATCACTTTCTCCCGGTCAAAAGGCAAATCCACAAAATGTGTAAAAGCCAGAAAGGCAAGACAGGCCCTGGAGAACAGGGAGCCTTGTTATGCTGATGGGCGGGATGTAAATTGCCAACTGCCTCTCTGGAGGTGTGCATTGTGTTCCCTAAAACAAGTATACAACAGAGCTACAGAGCCAAGGGCACTCCAGTCTGGGGAATATACCTTGGGAAAACCGAAAATCAATAAGACAGAGCCACCCCAAAAAGTAGGGCTTCACTGCTTACAAGAACCTCAACTTGGGTACACCTTAAACATCTCAGGAAATATAAAAATGGTTCAAAAAATTGTGGTACTTACGTATGATGGAATATCCCTCAGCCAAGAAATCAATGTCATAAGACCAGTAGCAGCAAAATGAGTGGATTCAGGTACGATGATTCTAAGTGAAATAAGTCACACAGAAAAAGAACCGTATCATAAGATATCACTTATGAAGATCCTGTAAACATGGCTACACATGAACTGAGTTAGGAAAGAGAAAAGAATCTCACATTTAGAAAAAACGCTTATGCCTGCTTAAGGGGGAAGGAGAGGTGGGGTGATGCATAAAACCAGAGTTTGATATAAGCACAGGTACCGTTCCAAAAACCATCTATGGAATAGACAAGACCTACACCTTCCTCAGTGAAAGGGATTCAAAATCCCATATTTCCCGCAGAGGAATATATCTGACTAGTAAGAAACTTAAAACCTATGTATTGATATGTCTCCGTAAGGGAATGAAGTGTTTCTAGACAGGCATAATCATGGCAGCGAGAATCAGCTCAAACCCACTATAAAACGGAATTTCAAAAACAAAACAAAAAAACAGTGAAATTCTTTAAAATTCCTTCAGGGTCTCTGATGAATCTTGGAATGACCCTATCTACAACAACAGCTAGTGGTGGCATAAGGCTGGACACATGGGACTGAGAGGATTGGTGTGATTCGTGAGCAAATGCAGACCCTTTAAAGCAATAATGCATGGCACCCATTGTATGGGTCCCAACTCTCCAGGTTGAAGGGAATATTACTACAGCTATAACATGTATGTGAAACCTAGACAATGGACACACTGTGAATACGAAAGGTCTCTAAAACTCAACGAATAGTCCCTCTCCTGGTGCTCCGATTTGACTTTCCAACTGCTTTACTATCAATCTCCCAACTTAGAGAGACAGCCCCTTGAACCTCCTGCTTCTCACAAGTTGCCAATTTGGCAGAGGATGAAAGGGAAGAGGGAGAACCAATGAGAGAGTAGCTGTTAGGCATTTGGACGGGCACATGTCACTCTTATTTCCCGGGAGGAAGAAGACTTAACGGAAGTCTCAGCCACCCACCGAAAACCAGTATAGGTCCTGAACCAAAATATTGGACTTATATTCAGCTCAAAAAAAACGAGTTAAAAAATGTAGCTCAGGGGCACAGCAATTCACCAAATGGCAGAGTAATAAAGGGCAACTATCTTCCAACAGTCTGTGGAGGGAAGGCAACGAGGCGGACTTGAAAGCGAGACAGAATAGCAGGAAACAGATTTCAAGTGGTACGTTGGAATCGCATTTAAAGCACAGGAAGAGGAGACAAACGTCAACAATGATGAACTTGGCAAAAAAGGCCGTATGCGTTTTGTACTGAATATATTCAGGAGAAAACGCATATGGCACTTTTGGCTAAGCAAGCAAGTGGACAATGCAAGTCGGCACTACAAAGAAGTATCACTTCCCACCGGTCAAAAGGGACATCCACAAAATGCGTAAAATCCCGAAAGGCAAGACAGGCCCTGGAGAACAGAGAGCCTTCTTATGCTGATGGCCGAGATGTAAATTGCCAACTGCCTCTCTGGAGGAGTGCATTGTGTTCCCTA
This sequence comes from Mesoplodon mirus, assembly GCF_964341445.2. Lineage (NCBI taxonomy): Eukaryota > Metazoa > Chordata > Mammalia > Artiodactyla > Ziphiidae > Mesoplodon > Mesoplodon mirus. The sequence continues at coordinate 98,995 of NW_028294821.1, read as the reverse complement.
AAATAAGTAAACAACAGAGGTAAAGAGCCAAGGACACTTTCAGTCTAGGGAATATACCTTGGGAAAACTGAAAATCAATAAGACAGAGCCACCCCAAAATTTAGGGCTGCACTGCTTACAAGAACCTCAACTTGGGTACACATTAAGTATCCCAGGAAAGATAAAATGATTCAAAAAATTGTGGTACTGTCGTACGATGGAATATCCCTCAGCCATGAAATCAATGTCATAAGACCAGTAGCAGCAAAATGAGTGGATTCAGGTACGATGATTCTAAGTGAAATAAGTCACACAGAAAAAGAAACGTATCATAAGATATCACTTATGAAGTTCCTGTAAACATGGCTACACATCAACTGAGTTAGGAAGAGAACAGAGTCTCACATTTAGAAAACACTCTTATGCCTGCTTAAGGGGGAAGGAGAGGTGGGGTGATGCATAAAACCAGAGTTTGATATAAGCACAGGTACCGTTCCAAAAACCAACTATGGAATAGACAAGACTTACACCTTCCTCAGTGAAAGGGACTCAAAACCCCATATTTCCCACAGAGGAATATATCTAACTAGTAAGAATCTTAAAACCTATGTATTGATATGTCACTTTAAAGGAATCGATTGTGTCTAGACTGGCATAAACATAGCAGCGAGAATCAGCTCAAACCCACTATAAACGTAATTTCAAAAACAAATCAAAAAAACCAGGGAAATTCTTTACAATTCCTTCAGCTTCTTTGATGAAACCTGGAATGACCCTATCTACAACGACAGCTGGATGTGGCATAAGGCTGTTTACATGGGACTGAGAGGATTGGTGAGATTGGGTGAGCCAATGCAGACGCTTTAAAGCAATAATGCATGGCACCCATTCCATGGTTCACAACTCTCCAGGTTGAAGGGAATATTACTAAAGCTATAACATGTACGGGAAACCAAGAGAATGGACACACTGTGAATACGAAAGGTCTCTAAAACTCAACGAATAGTCCCACTCCTGGTGCTCTGGTGAGACTTTCCAAATGCTTTACTATCAATCTCCCAACTTGGAGAGACAGCACCTTTAACCTCCTGGTTCGCACAGGTTGCCAATTTGGCAAAGGATGAAAGGGAAGAGGGAGAACCAATGAGAGAGTAGCTGTTAGACATTTGGACGGGCATATTTCTTTCTTCTTTCCCGGCAGGAAGAAGAATTAACCAAAGTCTCAGACACCCAGCGAAAACCAGTATAGGTCCTGAACCAAAATATTGGACTTGCGTTCAGCTCAGAAAAAACGAGTTAAAAAATGGAGCTCAGGGCACAGCAATTCACAAACTGGCAGAGTAATAAGGGGCAACTATCGTCCAAAAATCTGTTGAGGGAAGTCAACGAGGCGGACTTGAAAGGGAGGCAGAATAGCAGGAAACCAATTTCAAGAGCCACGTTGGAATCGCCTTTAAAGCACAGGAAGAGGGGCAGAACTTCGACAATGATGCACTTGGCCAAAAATGGAGTATGCGTTTTCTCCTGAATATATTCAGGAGAAAACGCATACGCCATTTTTGGCCAAGCAAGCAAGCGGGCAATGCAAATCTGCACTAAAAAGAAGAATCACTTCCCACCAGTCAAAAGGGACATCCACAAAATGGGTAAAAACCAGAAAGTAAAGGCAGGCCCTGGAGAACACAGAGCCTTGTTATGCTGATGGGTGGCATTTAAATTACCAACTGCCTCCCTGGAGGAGTGCATTGTGTTCCCTAAAACAAGTAAACAACAGAGCTACAGAGCCAAGGGCACTTCTAGTCTAGGGAATATACCTTTGGAAAACTGAAAATCATAAAGACAGAGCCACCCCAAAATTTAGGGCTGCACTGCTTCCAAGAACCTCAACTTGGGTAAACTTTAAATATCCCAGGAAATATAAAAATGGTTTAGAAAATTGTGTTACTTATGTACGGTGGAATATCCCACAGCCATGAAATCAATGTCATAAGACCAGTAGCAGTTAAATGAGTGGATTCAGGTACGATGATTCTAAGTGAAAGAAGTCACACAGAAAAAGAAACTTATCATAAGATATCACTTATGAAGATCCTGTAAACATGGCTACACATGAACTGAGTTAGGAAAGAGAACAGAGTCTCACATTTAGAAAACACTCTTATGCCTGCTTAAGGGGGAAGGAGAGGTGGGGTGATACATAAAACCAGAGTTAAATATAAGCACAGGTACCATTCAAAAACCAACTATGGAATAGACAAGACTTACAACTTCCTCAGTGAAAGGGATTCAAAACCCCATATTTCCCACAGAGGAATATATCGGACTACTAATAATCTTAAAACCTATGTATTGATATGTCTCTTTTAGGGAATCAAATGTGTCTGGACTGGCATAAACATGGCATCGAGAATCATCTCAAACCCACTATAAAAAGGAATTTCAAAAACAAAACAAAAAAAACAGGGAAATTCTTTACAATTCCTTCAGGGTCTCTGATGAAACCTGGCATGACCCTATCTACAACGACAGCTGGATGTGGCATAAGGCAGGACACATGGGACTGAGAGGATTGGTGAGATTGGGTGAACAAATGCAGACCCTATAAAGCAATAATGCATGGCACCCATTCCATGGGTCCCAACTCTCCAGCTTGAAGGGAATATTACTACAGCTATAAAATGTACGGGATACCTAGAGAATGGACACACTGTGAATACGAAAGGTCTCTAAAACTCAACGAATAGTCCCTCTTCTGGTGCTCCGGTTTGACTTTCCAACTGCTTTACTATCAATCTCCCAACTTTCAGAGAGAGCCCCTTTAACCTCCTGGTTCTCACAGGTTGCCAATTTGGCAGAGGATGAAAGGGAAGTGGGAAAACCAATGAGAGAGTAGCTGTTAGGCATTTGGACGGGCACATGTCACTCTTATTTCCCGGGAGGGAGAAGAATTAACCAAAGTCTCAGCCACCCAACCGCGATTCAGTATAGGTCCTGAACCAAAATATTGGACTTGCGTTCAGCTCACAAAAAATGAGTTAAATTATGGACCTCAGGGGCACAGCAATTCAGAAACTGGTAGAGTAATAAAGGACAACTATCACACAAAAATCTGTTGAGGAAAGGCAACGAGGCGGACTTGAATGCGAGGCAGAATAGAAGGAAACAGATTTCAACAGATACGTTGGAATCGCCTTTAAAGCACAGGAAGAGGGGCACAACTTCGACAATGATGCACTTGGCCAAAAATGCCGAATGCGTTTTCTCCTGAATATATTCAGGAGAAAAAACATACGCCCTTTTTGGCCAAGCAAGCAAGCGGGCAATTCAAATCTGCACTACAAAGATGTATGACTTCGCACAGTTCAAAAGGGACATCCACAAAATGGGTAAAAACCAGAAAGGCAAGACAGGGCCTGGAGAACAGGGAGCCTTGTTATGCTGATGGGCGGGATGTAAATTGCCAACTGTCTCTCTGGAGGAGTGCATTCTGTTCCCTAAAAGTAGTAAACAACAGAGCTACAGAGCCAAGGGCACTTCCAGTCTAGGGAATATACCTTGGGAAAACTGAAAATCAATAAGACAGAGCCACCCCAAAATTTAGGGCTGCACTGCTTACAAGAACCTCAACTTGGGTAAAACTTAAATATCCCAGGAAATATAAAAATGGTTCAAAAAACTGTGGTACTTACGTACGATGTAATATCCCTCAGCCCTGAAATCAATTTCATAAGACCAGTAGAAGCAAAATGAGTGGATTCACGTACGATAATTCTAAGTGAAATAAGTCACACAGGAAAAGAAACTTATCATAAGATATCACTTATGAAGATCCTTAAACATGACTACACATGAACTGAGTTAGGAAAGAGAACAGAGTCTCACATTTAGAAAACACTCTTATGCCTGCTTAAGGTGGAAGGAGAGGTGGGGTGATGCATAAAAGCAGAGTTTGATATAAGCACAGGTACCATTCCAGAAACCAACTATGAAATAGACAAGACCTACACCTTCCTCAGTGAAAGGGACTCAAAACCCCATATTTCCCACAGAGTAATATATCTGACTAGTAAGAATCTTACAACCTATGTATTGATATGTCTCTTTTAGGGAATCAAGTGTGTCTAGACTGGCATAAACATGGAAGTGAGAATCAGCTCAAACCCACTATAAAAAGGAATTTCAAAAACAAAACAAAAAAACAGCGAAATTCTTTACAATTGTTCAGGGTCTCTGATGAAATGTGGAATGACCCAATCTACAACGACAGCTGGATGTGGCATAAGGCTGGACACATGGGACTGAGAGGATTGGTGAGATTGGGTGAACAAATGCACACCCTTTAAAGCAAAAATGCATGGCACCCATTCCATGGGTCCCAACTCTCCAGGTTGAAGGGAATATTACTACAGCTCTAACATGTATGGGAAACCTAGAGAATGGACACACAGTGAATATGAAAGGTTTCTAATACTCAACGAATAGTCCCTCTCCTGGTGCTACGGTTTGACTTTCCAACTGATTTACTATCAATCTCTCAAACTGGAGATACAGCACCTTTAACCTCCTGGTTCGCACAGGTTGCCAATATGGCAGAGGATGAAAGGGAAGAGGGAGAACCAATGAGAGAGTAGCTGTTAGGCATTTGGACGGGCATATGTCACTCTTATATCCCGGGAGGAAGAAGAATTAACCAAAGTCTCAGCCACCCACCTGGATCCAGTATTGGTCCTGAACCAAAATATTGAACTTGTGTTCAGCTCACAGAAAACGAGTTAAAATATGGAGCTCAGGGGCACAGCCATTCACAAACTGGTAGAATAATAAAGGACAACTATCGTACAAAAATCTGTTGAGGGAAGGCAACCAGGCGGACTTGAAAGCAAGGCAGAATAGAAGGAAACAGACTTCAACAGATATGTTGGAATCATCTTTAAAGCACAGGAAGAGGGACATAACTTCGACAATGATGCACTTGGCGAAAAAGGGCGTATGCGTTTTCTCCTGAATGTATTCAGGAGAAAACGCATACGCCCTTTTTGGCCAAGCAAGCAAGCGGGCAATGCAAATCTTCACTACAAAGAAGTATCACTTCCTCCCGGTCAACAGGGACATCCACATAATGGGTAAAAACCAGAAAGGCAAGACAGTCCCTGGAGAACAGGGAGCCTTGTTATGCTGATGGGCGGCATTTAAATTGCCAACTGCCTCTCTGGAGGAGTGTATTGTGTTCCCTAAAACAAGTAAACAACAGAGCTACAGAGCCAAGGGCACTTCCAGTCTAGGGAATATACTTTGGGAATACTGAAAATCAATAAGACAGAGCCACCCCAAAATTTAGGGATGCCCTGCTTAAACGAACCTCAACTTGGGTACACCTTAAATATCCCAGGAAAGATAAAAATCGTTCAAAAAAGTGGTACTTACATACGATGGAATACCCCTCAGCCATGAAATCAATGTCACAAGACCAGTAGCAGCAAAATGAGTGTATTCAGGTACGATGATTCTAAGTGAAATAAGTCACACAAAAAAAGAGACTTATCATAAGATATCACTTATGAAGATCCTGTAAACATGGCTACACATGAACTGAGTTAGGAAAGAGAAAAGAGTCTCACATTTAGAAAACACTCTTATGCCTGCTTAAGGGGGAAGGAGAGGTGGGGTGATGCATAAAACCAGAGTTTGATATAAGCACAGGTACCGTTTTGAAAACCAACTATGTAATAGACAAGACCTATACCTTCCTCAGTGAAAGGGACTCATAACCCCCTATTTCCCACAGAGGAATATATCTGACTAGTAATAATCTTAAATCCTATGTATTGATATGTCTCCATAAGGGAATCAAGTGTTTCTAGATTGGCATAAACATGGCAGCGATAATCAGCTTAAACCCACTATAAAAAGGAATTTCAAAAACAAAACAAAAAAGCAGGGAAATTCTTTACAATTCCTTCAGGGTCTCTGATGAAACCTGGAATGACCCTATCTATAATGACAGCTGGATGTGGCATAAGGTTGAACACATGGGACTGAGAGTATTGGTGAGATTGGGTGAGCAAATGCAGCCCCTTTAAAGCAATAATGCATGGCAGCCATTCCATTGGTCACAATTCTCCAGGTTGAAGGGAATATTACTACAGGTATAACATGTACAGGAAACCTAGAGAATGGACACGCAGTGAATATGAAAGGTTTCTAATACTCAACGAATAATCCCTCTCCGTGTGCTCAATTTTGACTTTCGAAATGCTTTACTATCAATCTCCCAACTTGCAGAGACAGCACCTTTAATCTCCTGGTGTGCACATGTTGCCAATTTGGCAAAGGATGAAAGGGAATAGGGAGAACCAGTGAGAGAGTAGCTGTTAGACATTTGGACGGGAACATGTCTTTCTTATTTCCTGGGAGGAAGAAGAATTAACCAAAGTCTCAGCCACCCAGCGAAAACCAGTATAGGTCCTGAACCAAAATATTGGACTTGCGTTCAGCTCACAAAAAAACGAGTAAAAAATGGAGCTCAGGGACACAGCAATTCACAAACTGGCAGAATAATAACGGGCAACTATCGTCCAAATATCTGTTGAGGGAAGTCAACGAGGCAGACGTGAAAGCGCGGCAGAATAGCAGGAAACAGATTTCACGAGCCATGTAGGAATCACCTTTAAAGCACAGGAAGAGGGGCACAACTTCGACAATAATGCACTTGGCCAAAAATGGTGTATACGTTTTCTCCTGAATATATTCAGGAGAAAACGCATACGACTTTTTGGCCAAGCAAGCAAGCGGGCAATGCGAATCGGCACTAAAAAGAAGTAGCACTTCCCAACAGTCAAAAGGGTCATCCACAAAACTGGTAAAAACCAGAGGCAAGACAGGCCCTGGAGAAAAGGGAGCCTTGTTATGCTGATGGGCAGGATGTAAATTGCCAACTGCCTCTCTGGAGGAGTGCATTGTGTTCCCTAAAACAAGTAAACAACAGAGCTACAGAGCCAAGGGCACTTACAGTCTAGGGAATATACATTGGGAAAAATGAAAATCAATAAGACAGAGCCACCCCAAAATTTGGGCTGCACTGCTTACAAGAACCTCAACTTGGGTACACCTTAAATATCCCAGGAAGTACAAAAATGGTTGAAAAACATGTGGTACTTACATACGAGGGAATATCCCTCAGCCATGAAATCAATGTCATAAGACCAGTAGCAGCAAAATGAGTGGATTCAGGTACGATGATTCTAAGTGAAATAAGTCCCACAGAAAAAGAAACTTATCATAAGATATCACTTATGAAGATCCTTTAAACATGGTTACACATGAACTGAGTTAAGAAAGAGAACAGAACCTCACATTGAGAAAACACTCTTATGCTGGCTTAAGGGGGAAGGAGAGGTGGGGTGATGCATAAAACCAGATTTTGATATAAGCACAGGTACCGTTCCAAAAAGAAACTATGGAATAGACAAGACCTACACCTTCCTCAGTGAAAGGGACTCAAAACGCCATATTTCCCGCAGAGGAATATATGTGACTATTAAGAATCTTAATTTTTAAAGCACAGGAAAACGGGCACGACTTCGACAATGATGCACTTGGCCAAAAAGGGCATATGCGTTTTCTCCTGAATATATTCAGGAGAAAACGCATATGCAATTTTTGGCCAAGCAAGCAAGCGGGCAATTCAAATCTGCACTACAAAGATGTATGACTTCCCACAGTTCAAAAGGGACATCCACAAAATGGGTAAAAACCAGAAAGGCAAGACAGGGCCTGGAGAACAGGGAGCCTTGTTATGCTGATGGGCGGCATGTAAATTGCCAACTGCCTCCCTGGAGGAGTGCATTGTGTTTCCTAAAACAAGTAAACAACAGAGGTACAGAGCCAAGGGCACTTCCAGTATAGGGAATATACCTTGGGAAAACTGAAAATCAATAAGACAGAGCCACCCCCAAATTTAGGGCTGCACTGCTTACAAGAACCTCAACTTGGGTACACCTTAAATATCCAAGGGAAGATAAAAATCGTTCAAAAAATTGGGGTACTTACGTACGATGGAATATCCCTCAGCCATGAAATCAATGTCATAAGACCAGTAGCAGCAAAATGAGTGGATTCAGGTACGATGATTCTGTGTGAAATAAGTCACACAGAAAAAGAAACTTATCATAAGATATCACTTATGAAGATCCTGTAAACATGGCTACACATGAACTGAGTTAGGAAAGAGAACAGAGTCTCACATTTAGAAAACACTCTTATGCCTGCTTATGGGGGAAGGAGGGTGGGGTGATGCATAAATCCAGAGTTTGATATAAGCACAGGTACCGTTCCAAAAACCAACTTTGGAATAGACAAGACCTACACCTTCCTCAGTGAAAGGGACTCAAAACCCCATATTTCTCGCAGAGGAATATATCTGACTAGTAAGAATCTTAAAACCTATGTATTTATATGTCACTGTAAGGGAATCAAGTGTTTCTAGACTGGCATAATCATGGCAGCGAGAATCAGCTCAAACCCACTATAAAAAGGAATTTCGAAAACAAAACAAAAAACAGGGAAATTCTTTCAATTCCTTCAGGGTGTCTGATGATACCTGGAATTAACCTATCTACAACTACAGCTTGATGTGGCATAAGGCTGGATACTTGGGACTGAGAGGATTGGTGAGACTGGGTGAGGAAACACAGACCATTTAAAGAAATAATGCGTGGCCTCCATTCCATGGTTCCAAACTCTCCAGGTTGAAGGGAATATTACTACAGGTATAACATGTACGGGTAACCTAGAGAATGGAAACACTGTATACGGAAGTTTTCTAAAACTCAACAAATTGTCCCTCGCCTGGTGCTTCAGTTTGACTTTCCAACTGTTATACTATCAATCTCCCAACTTGGAGAGACAGCCCCTTTAACCTCCTAGATAACACAGGTTGCCAATTTGGCAGAGGATGAAAGGGAACAGGGAGAACCAATGAGAGAGTAGCTGTTAGGCATTTGGACGGGAACATGTCACTCTAATTGCCCGGCAGGAAGAAGAATTAACCAAAGACTCATTCCCCTGCCGGGAACCAGTATAGGTCCTGAAGCGAAATTTTGGAATTGCGGTCAGCTCACAAAAAACGATTTAAAAAATGGAGCTCAGGGGCACAGCAATTCACAAACTGGCAGAGTCATAAAGGACAACTATCTTCCAAAAATATTTTGAAGGAAGGCAACGAGGCGGACTTGAAAGCGAGGCAGAATAGCAGGAAACAGATTTCAAGAGGTACGTTGGAATCACCTGTAAAGCACAGGAAGAGGGGCACAACTTCGACAATGATGCACTTGGCTAAAAAGGGGTATTCGTTTTCTCCTGAATATATTCAGGAGAAAACGCATACGCCCTTTTTGGCCAAGCAAGCAAGCGGGCAATGCAAATCTTCAGTACAAAGTAGTATCCCTTCCCACCGGTCAAAAGGGACATCGGCAAAATGTGTAAAAACCAGAAAGGCAAGAGAGGACCTGGAGAACTGGGAGCCTTGTTATGCTGAAGGGCGGGATGTAAATTGGCAAATGCCTCTCTGGAGGAGTGCACTGTGTTCACTAAAACAAGTAAACAACAGAGCTACGTACCCAAGGGCACTTCCAGTCTAGTGAATATACCTTGGGAAAATTGAAAATCAATAACACAGAGCCACCCCAAAATTGAGGGATGCACTGCTTACAAGAACCTCAACTTGGGTACACCTAAAATATCCCAGGAAATTTAAAAATAGTTCAAAAAATTGTGGTATTTACATACGATGGAATATCCCTCAGCCATGAAATCAATGTCATGAGACCAGTAGCAGCAAAATTAGTGGATTCAGGTATTATGATTCTAAGTGAAATAAGTCACGCAGAATAAGAATCTTATCATAAGATATCACTTAAGAAGATCCTGTAAACATGGCTACACATGAACTGAGTGAGGGAAGAGAACACAGTCTCACATTTAGAAAACACTCTTATGCCTGCTTAAGGAGGAAGGAGTGGTGGGGTGATGCATAAAACCAGAGTTTCATATAAGCACAGGTACCGTTCCAAAAACCAAGTATGGAATAGACAAGACCTACAACTTCCTCAGTGAAAGGGACTCAAAACCCCACATTTCCCACAGAGGATTATATCTGAGTAGTAAGAATTTTTAAACCTATGTATTGATATGTCTCCGTAAGGGAATCAAGTATGCCTAGACTTGCATAAACTTGGCAGCGAGATTCAGCTCAAACCCACTATAAAAAGGAATTTGAAAAACAAATCAAAAGGGATATTCTTTACAATTCCTTCAGTGTCTCTGATGAAACCTTGAATGACCCTATCTACAATGAGAGCTGGAGGTGGCATAAAGCTGGACACATGGAACTGAGAGGATTGGTGAGATTGGGTGAGCAAATGCAGACCCTTTAAAGAAATAATGCATAGCACCCATTCCATGGGTCCCATGTGTCCAGGTTGAAGGGACTATTACTACCACTATAACATGTATGGGAAACCTAGAGAATGGACACACTGTGAATACGAAAGGTTTCTAAGACTCAACTAATAATCCCTCTCCTGGTGCTACGGTTTGACTTTCCAACTGCTTTACTATCAATCTGCCAACTTGGAGAGACAGCCCCTTTAAACTCCTGGTACGCACAGTTACCAATTTGGCAAAAATAAAAGGGAAGAGGGAGGACAAGAAGAATTAACCAAAGCCTCAGCCACCTCCAGGGAACAGTATAGCCACGCCTGGAACCAGTATAGGTCGTGAAGCAAAATTGTGGATTTGCGGTCAGCTCCCAAAAATGGGATTTGAAAATTGGAGCTCAGGGGCACAGCAATTCACAAACCTGCAGTTATAAAGCATAACTCTCTTCCAAAAATCTGTTGAGGGAAGGCAACAAAGCGGACTTGAAAATGAGGCAGAATTGCACAAAACATATTTCAAGAGGTAAATTGGAATCGCGTTTAAAGCACAGGAAAAGAATCACAACTTTGACAATGATGCAATTGGCCAAAAACGGCGTATGCCTTTTCTCCTGAATATATTCAGGAGAAAACGCATACCCCCTTTTTGGCCAATCAAGCAAGCGTGCAATGCAAATCCACACTACAAAGAATTGTCACTTCCCACCGGTCAAAAGGGCCATCCAAAAATCTGTAAAATCCAGAAAGGCAGGAGAGAGATGAGAAGGGCATGAAGCAATGTGATCCCAAGGGTCATGGAGTATTGTGATGACAAGCGCATGGAGCATTGTGATGACAAGAGTCCCGGATCATTGTTTTGTCAGGGTTCATGGAGCATTGTGATGACAGGTGTCATGGATCATTGTGATGGCAGGGGTCATGAAGCATTGTGATGAGAAGGTCATGGAGCATTGGGATGAAAATATTCATGGAGTATTGTGATGACAGGCGTCATGGAGCATTGTGATGACAAGGTACTGGAGCATTGTGATGAGAAGACCATGGAGCATTGTGATGACAAGTCTCATGGAACATTCTGATGAAAAGGGGCATGGAGCATTGTGATTACAGTGGTCTTGGAGCATTGTGATGACAAGGGCATGGAGCATTGGGATGAGAAGGCCATGGAGCGTTCTGATGACATGCATCATGGAGCTCTGTGATGACAAGGGTATGGAACATTGTGATGAAAAATGCATGGAGCCTTGTCATGACAGGGTTCAAGGAGAATACTGACGACAAGTGTCAGGGTACATTGTGATGACAAGGGTATTGAGCATTGTGATGACAAAGGTCATGGAGCATTGTGATGAGAAGACCATGGATAATTGTGATGACGAGCGTCATGGTGCATTGTGATGATATGTGTTATGGAACATTTTGATCACAAGGATTTGGAGCACTGTGATGACAGAGGTCATGGAGCATTTTGATTTCATTGTGATGATAATAGCATGAAGCAATATGATGATGGGCACGGTGCATTGTGATGCCAGGTTTCATGGATCATTGAGATGAAAAGGGGCATGGAGCATTGTGATTACAGGAGTCTTGGCGCATTGTGATGACAAGGGCATGGATCATCGTAAATGAGAAGGCCATGGAGCATTCTGATGACATGCGTCCTGGAGCTTTGTGATGACAAGGGCATGGAGCATTGTGATTACAGGGGTCTTGGAGCATTGTGATGACAAGGGTCATGGATCCTTGTGATGACAAGGCTGTGGAACATTGTGATGGCAGCGGTCATGGAGCATTGTTATGACAGGGGTAATGGAGCATTGTGATGACAAGGGAATGGAAAATTGGTCTGAAATGTTTCATGGATTATTGTGATAAGAGGGGGCAAGGAGCATTGTGATGACAAGGGCACGGAACACTGTGATACATGGGTCATGGAGGATTGTAATGACAAGCGCAGGGAGCATTGTGAGAAGAATGGCATCGATCACTGTGATGAAAAGCATCATGGAGCCTGTGATTACAAGGGCATGGAACAATGTGATGAGAAGGTTCATGGAACATTGTGATGACAATGGTATGCAGCATTGTGATGCCAAGGGTCATGGAGCTTTGTGATGACAAAGGTCATGGAGAATTTTGATGTCAAGGGTGTGGTGCATTCTGTTGTGAAGGGCCGGGTGCATTGTGATGAGAGGGTCATGGAGCAATTTGATGAAAAGTGTCATGGAACATTTTGATGACAGGGGTTATGGAACATTGTGATGCCAGGGGTCATGGAACATTTTCATGACTGGGGTTATGGACCATTGTGATGACAGGGGAGTGAGTGTATTGTGATGACTAGTAAGGGAACATATTGATATCAGTGGTGAGAGAGCATTTTGATAAGACGTACATGGAGCATTGTGATGACAAGGTTTATGGAGCATTGTGATGAAAAGCTTGTGGAGCATTGTAATGCCAAATTTTATGGAGGATTGTGATGACAAATGTAATGGAGTATTGTGATGACAAGGGCTTGGAGCATTGTGATGACAAGCGCCATGGAGCATTGTAATGACAAGGTAATGGAGCATTGTTGTGAAAACGACCACTGAGAATTTTGATGAAAAGTTCATGAAGCATTGTGATGACAAAGGCATGGAGGTTGCTATGACAGGGGTCATGGGACATTGCAATGACAAGTGCATGGAGAATTGTGATGACAAGAGCATGTAACATTGTGATGAGAACTGTCAAGGAGCACTGTGATGACAAGGACGTGAAGAATTGTGATGACAAGGGACATGGGGCATTGTGATAACCAGGGCATGGAGCATTGTGATGACAAGGGCATGGAACATTGGTCTAATAAGTTTCATGAATCATTGCGATGACATTTGGAACGGTGCATTGTGATGACAAGGGCATGGAGCATTGTGATGAAAAGGGCATGGAGTATTGTGATGACAGGCATCATGGAGCGTTGTGATGACAAGTGATATGGAACATTGTGATCACAAGGGTTTGGAGGATTGTGATGACAGTGGTCATGGATCATTTTGATTTCAAGGAGCATGGAGCATTGTGATGACAAGGGCATGAAGCAATGTGATCCCAAGGTTCATGGAGAATTGAGATGACAATGGTATTGGAATATAGTGATGACAAGCACATAGAGCATTCTAATGACAAGGTCATGTAGCATTTTGCTGACAAAGGCATGGAGCATTGTGATGACAGGTGTCATGGAGCACTGTGATGACAAGCGTCATGGACCATTGTGAATACAGGGGTTATGGAGTATTGGGATGACAAGTGCATTGATCTTTGTGATGGCAAGTGTTATGGAGCATTGTGATGACTAGGGAATGGAGCATTGTGATGACAAGAGTCCCGGATCACTGTGTTGTCAGGTGTCAGGGAGGGTTGTGATGACAGGTGTCATGGAGAATTGTGATGATATTGGTCATGGAGCATTGCGATGACAAGGGAATGGAACATGGTGATGACAAAGTCCTGGCTCATTGTGATGAGAAGACCATGGAGACTTCTGATGAGAACTCTCATGGAGCACTCTGTTGAAAAGGGGCATGGGGCATTGTGATTACAGGTGTCATGGAGCATTGTGATGACAAGGGCATGGAGCATTGTGAGGAAAAGGCCATGGAACATTCTGATGACATGCATCATGGAGCTTTGTGATGACAAGGGCATGGAGAATTGTGATTACAGGGGTTTTGGAGCATTGTTATGAAATGGGCATGGATCATTGTGATGAAAAAGGCATGCAGCCTTGTCATGATAGGGTTCAAGGAGCATAGTGACGACAACTATCAGGGAACATTGTGATGACAAGTGTATTTAGCATTGTGATGACAAAGGTCATAGAGTATTGTGATGAGAAGACCGTGGATAATTGTGATGATGAGCGTCATGTGGTGTTGTGATGATAAATGTTATTGAACATTGTGATCACAAGGGTTCGGGGCATTATGATGACAGAGGTCATGGAGCATTTTGATTCCACTCTGATGACAATAGCCTGAAGCATTATGATGATGGGCATGGTGCATTGTGATGACAGGTTTCATGGAGCATTGAGATGAAAAGGGGCATGGAGTATTGTGATTACAGGAGTCTTGAAGCATTGTGATGACAAGGGCATGGAGCACTGTGATGTGAAGGACATGGAACATTCTGATGACATGCGTCATGGAGCTTTGTGATGACAAGGGCATGGAGCATTGTGATTACAGGGGTCTTGATTATTGTGATGACAAGTGTCATGGGGCCTTGTGATGACAAGGCCGTGGAACATTGTGATGGCAGGGGTCATGGCACATTGTTATGACAGCGGTAATGGAGCATTTTGATGAGAAGGGCATGGAGCACTGTTCTGAAATATTTCATGGATTATTGTGATGAGAGTGGGCATGGAGCATTGTGATGACAAGGGCACGAAACACTGTGATACATGGGTCATGGGTAATGGAGCTTTGTGATGACAAGTCATGGAGTACTTTGATGACAAGGGCATGGATCATTGTGATGACAGGGGCATGGAGCATTGGTCTGACAAGTTTCATAGATTATTGTGATGACAGTGGACATGGTGCATTGTGATGACAAGGGCATGGATCATTGTAAAGAGAAGGTCATGGAGTATTGTGAAGACAGGTGTCAGGGAGCATTGTGATAACATATGTCATGGTCCATTGTGGTGAAAATGGCAGGGAGTATTGTGATGCCAACCGTAATGGAGGATTGTGATGACAAATATAATGGAGCACTGTGATGACTAGGGCTTGTGGCATTATGATGACAAGGGCCATTGAGAATTTTCATGAGAAGGTCGTGAAGCATTGTGATGACAAGGTCCTGGAGCATTGTGATGAGAAATCCATGAAGCCTTGTGATGACAAGTCTCATGGTGCATACTGAAAGAAAAGGGGCATGGAGCATTGTGTTTACAGGTGTCTTGGCACATTGTGATGAAAAAGGCATGGAGCATTGTGAGCAGAAGGCCAAGGAGCATTCTGATGACATGTGTCATTGAGCTTTGTGATGACAAGGGCATGGAGCATTCTGATTACAGGGGTCTTGGAGCATTGTGATGAAAAGGGCATGGATCATTGTGATGGAAAAGGCATGGAGCCTTGTCATGACAGGGTAAAAGGAGCATACAGACAACAAGTGTCAGGGAGCATTTTGATGACAAGTGTATTGAGGATTGTAATGACAAAAGTCATGGAGCATTGTAATGAGAAGACCATGGATAATTGTGATGACGAGCGTCATGAGGCATTGTGATGACAAGTGTTATGGAATATTGTGATAACAAGGGTTTGGAGCATTGTTATAACAGAGGTCATGGAGCATTTTGATTTCATTGTGATGACAATAGCATGAAGCATTATGATGATGGGCATGGTGCATTGTGATGACAGGGTTCATGGATCATTGAGATGAAAAGGGGCATAGAGCATTGTGATTATAGGGTTCTTGGAGCATTGTGATGAGAAGGGTCATGGAGCCTTGTGATGACATGGCCATGGAACATCGTGATGGCAGGGGTCATGGAGCATTGTCATGACAGGGTTAATGGAGTATTGCGATGGCAAGGGCATGGAGAATTGTGATGAGAAGGCCATGGAGCATTCTGATGACATGTGTCATGGAGCTTTGTGAAGACAAGTGCATGGAGCATTGTGATGAAAAAGGTCACGAAGCATTGTGTTGACTGGAGTCACGGAGCATTGTGATGACAGAGGTCATGGAGCATTGTGATAACAAGGGAATGGAGCATTGTGATGACAAGGGCATGGAACATTGGTCTAATAAGTTTCATGAATTATTGCGATGACAGTTGGAATGGCACATTGTGATGACAAGGGCATGAAACATTTTGATGACCAGGTTATGCAGTATTGTGAAGAGAGGTGTCAGGGAGCATTGTGATGACATATGTAATGGCCCATTGTGATGACAATGGCATGGAGCATTGTGATGCCAAGTGTCAAGGAGGATTCTGATGACAAATGTAATGGAGCATTGTGATGACTATGGTTTGGAGCATTGTGATGACAAGGGTCAGGGAGCATTGTGCTGACAAGTGCATGGAGAATTGTCATGACAAGTGTCATGGAGCATTCTGATGACAAGCTTATGGAGTATTTTGATGACAATGGCATGGAGCATTTTGATGAAAACAGCATGGGGCTTTGTGATGAAAAATTCATGGAGCCTTCTAGTGATAGATTTCAAGGACCATTCTGGCGACATGTGTCAGGGAGCATTGTGATGACAAGTGTATTGAGAATTGTGATGACAAAGGTCATGGAGCATTGTGATGAAAAGGGCATGGATTATTGTGATGACACGCATCATGGAGCGTTGTAATGACAAGTGTTATGGAACCTTGTGATCACAAGTGTTTGGAGCATTGTGATGAAAGAGGTCATGGCTCATTATGATTTCAAGGAGCATGGAGCATTTTGATGACAAGGGCATGAAGCAATGTGATCCCCAGGTTCATGGAGCATTGTGATGGCTTTGGTAATGGAGTATTGTGATGACAAGTGCATAGAGCATCGTAATGACAAGGGCATGTAGCATTTTGCTGACAAAGGCATGGAGCATTGTGATGACAGGTGTCATGGAGCACTGTGATTGCAAGCGTCACGGAGCATTGTGAATACAGGGGTCATGGAGCATTGGAATGACAAGGGCATGCATCATTGTGATGAGAAGCGTCATGGTACATTTGGCTGAAAATGTTCATGGAGTATTGTGATGCCAGGGGTCATGGAGCATTGTGATGACAAGGGAATGGAGCACTGTGATGAAAAAGTCCTGGAGCACTGTCATGTGATGACCATGGAATCTTGTGATGACAAGTCTCATGGAGCATTCTGATGAAAAGGTGCAGGGAACATTGTGATTCCAGGGGTCTTGGAGCATTGTGATGACAAGGGCATGGAACATTATGATGAGAAGGGCCATGGAGCATACTGATGACATGTGTCTTGGAGCTTTGTGATGACAAGTGCAAGGAACATTGTGATTACAGGGATCTTGGAGCATTGTTATGAAAAGGGCATGGATCATTTTGATGAAAAAGGCATGAAGCCTTGTCATGAAAGAGTTCCAGATGCATACTGAGGGCAATAGTCAGGGAGCATTGTGATGACAAGTGTATTGAGCATTGTGATGACAAAAGTCATGGTGCATTGTGATGAGAAGACCATGGATAATTGTGCTGACCACCGTCATGGTGCATTGTGGTGACAAGTTTTATGGAACATTGTGATCACAAGGGTTTGGAGCATTGTTATGACAGAGGTCATGGAGCATTTTGATTTCATTGTGAAGACAATAGCATGAAGCATTATGATGATGGGCATGGTATATTGTGATGACAGCGTTCATGGAGCATTGTGATGAAAAGTGGCATGGAGCATTGGTCTGACAAGTTTCATGGATTATTGTGATAAGAGTGAGCATGGCACATTGTGATGACAAGGGCATGGAGCACTGTGATGACAAGGTCATGGATTATTGTGAAGAAAGGTGTCAGGGAGCATTGTGATGAAATATGTCATTTTCCAGTTTCATGACAATATCATGGAACATTGTGATGCCAAGTGTCATGGAGGATTGTTGTGACAAAGTAAAGGAGCATTTTGAAGACAAGGGCATGGAGCATTGTGATATCAAGGGCCATTGATAATTTTAATGTCCAAGTCATGAAACATTGTGATCACAAGCGCATGGAGCTTCCTATGACAGTGGTCATGGAGCATTGCGATGACAAGTGCATGGAGTATTGTGATGACAAGTGCATATAACATTGTGATGTGAAGTGCCATGGAGCATTTTAATGACAAGGACGTGGAGAATTGTGAGGTCAAGGGACACTGAGCTTTGAGATGACAAGGCATGGAGCATGGTGATGGCAAAACCGTGGAGCATTGTGATGAGAAGACCTAGGGTAATTGTGATGTCGAGCATCATGGAGCACTGTAATGACAAGGGGCATAAAGCATTGTGATGACATGTGTCAGGGAGCATTGTGATGACGGGGTCATGGAGCATTGTGATAACAAGGGCATGGAGCATTGTGATGACAAGTGCATGGAGCATTGCAATGAAAAATGCACGGACAATTATGCTGATAACGGCATGTAACATTTTGAGGAGAAGTGTCATGTAGCATTGTGATGACAAGCACGTGGAGAATTGTGATGACAAGGGACATGGAGCACTGTGATAACCAAGGCATGGAGCATTGTGATGACAGGGGTCATGGAGCATTATTATGACAAGGGCCATGGTGCATTCTGACATAAGATATCACTTATGAAGGGAATGTAAACATGGCAACATATGAAATAAATTAGGGAAGAGAACAGAGTCTCAGATTTAGAAATCACTCTAACACTTGCATAAGGGGAAAGACAGGTCGGGAGATGCACAAAACAAAAGTTTGATATTAGCACAGGTACCGTTCCATAATCCAAAAACAGAAGAGACAAGCCCTACTCCTTCCTCAGTGAACGGAACTCAATATCCCTCTTCCCTGCAGGGAAATATATCTGACTAGTAAGAATTTTAAAACCTATGTAATGATATGTCTCCATAAGGGAACCAAGTGTGTCTAGAACAACAAAAACATGGCAGTGAGAATCAGCTCAAACCCAATATAAAACTGAATTTCAAAACAAAACATAAAAACAGTAAAATTCTTACACAATACCTTCAGGGGTTCTGATGAAACTTGGAATGACCCTATCTACAATAACAGCTGGATGTGGCATAAGGCTGGTCACTTGGGTCTGAGAGGATTGGTGAGATTGGGTGAAAAAATGCAGACCCTTTAAAGCAATAATGCCTGCCACCCATTCCATGGTTCCCAACTCTCCAGGTAAAAGGGAATATCACTACAGTTATAACATGTATGGGAACCCAGAGAATGGAAACCATCTGATGGTTAAAGGTTTGTAAAACTCTACTGCTTTTTTCTCTCCTTGTGCTCCAGTTTGACATTCCAAATGCTTTACTATCAATCTCCCAACTTGGAGAGTCAGCCCCTATAACCTCCTGGTTCACACAGTTGGCAAATTGTGCAGAGGATATAAGGGAAGAGAGAGAACCAATGAGAGTATAGCTGTAGGCATTAGGACGTCCATATGTCACCCTAATTTCCCATCATGAAGAGGAATTAACCAAAGTCTCAGCCTGCCCCCCAGAACAAGTATAGGTCCTGAAGCAAAATTGTGAATTTGCGGTCAGCTCACAAAAACGCGAGTTGAAAAATGGAGCTCAGGGCCACAGCAATTCACTAACCTGCAGAGTTATATAGGACTACTCTCTTCCAAAAATCTGTTGAGGGAAAGCCACGAGGTGGAATTGAAAATGAGGAAGAATGGCATGAAACAGATTTCAAGAGGTACAGTGGAATCGCCTTTAAACACAGGAAAGGCATCACAACATCGAAAATTATGGAAATGGCCATAAAGGGTGTATGGGTTTTCACGTGAATATATTCAGGAGAAACCGCATATGCCATTTTCGGCCAAGCAAGCAAGCCGGCAATGCAAATCTGCAGTACAAAGAAGTATCATTTCACACCAGTCAAAAGGGACATCCGTAAAATGAGTAAAAACCAGAAAGGCAAGACAGGCCCTGGAGAACAGGGAGCCTTGTTATGCTGATGGGCAGGATATAAATTGCCAACTGCCTCTCTGGAGGAGTGCACTGTGTTCCCTAAACCAAGTAAACAACAGAGCTACAGAGCCAAGGGCACTTCCAGTCTGGGGAATATACTTTGGGAAAACTGAAAATCAATAAGACAGATCCACACCAAAATTCAGGGCTGCACTGCTTACAAGAACCTCAACTTGGGTATACCTTAAATATCCGAGGAAAGACAAAAATGGTTCAAGAAATTGTGGTACTTACGAATGTTGGAATATCCCTCAGCCACGAAATCAGTGTCATAAGGCCAGTAGCAGCAAAAGGAGTGAATTCAAGTACGATAATTCTAAGTGAAATAAGTCAAACAGAAAAAGAAACTTATCATAAGATATCACTTATGAAGATCCTGTAAACATGGCTACACATGAACTGAGTTAGGAAAGGGAAGAGAGTCTCATATTTAGAAAACACCCTTATGCCTGCTTAAGGGGGAAGGAGAGGTGGAGTGATGCATAAAACCAGAGTCTGATATTAGTACATATAACATTCCAAAAACCAAATACGGAATAGACAACACCTACACCTTCCTCAATAAAAGGGACGCAACACCCCATATTCCATGCAGAGGAATAAATATGACTAGTTAGAATCTTAAAACCTATGTATTGATATGTCTCCGTAAGGGAATCAAGTGTGTCTCGACTGGCATAAACATGGCAGCGAGAATCAGCTCAAACCCACTATAAAAATAATTTCAAAAACAAAACAAAAAAAACAGGGAAATTCTTTACAATTCCTTCCGGATCTCTGATGAAACCTCGAATGACCCAATCTACAACGACAGCTGGATGTGGCATAAGGCTGGAAACTTGGGACTGAGAGGATTGGTGAGATTGGGTGAGCAAATGCAGACCTTTAAAACCAATAATGCATTGCTCCCATTCCATGGGTCCCAACCCTCCAGGTTGAAGGGAATATTACTACAGCTATAATATGTACGGGAAACCTAGAGAATGGACACACTGTGAATACGAAAGGTTTCTGAAACTCAACTAATAGTCCCTCTCTTGGTGCTCCGGTTTGAATTTCCATCTGCTTTACTATCAATCTGCCAACTTGGAGAGACAGCCCCTTTAACTTCCAGGTTCACACAGGTTACCAATTTGGCAGAGGATGAAAGGGAAGAGGGAGAACTAATGAGACAGTAGCTGTTAGGCATTTAGACGTGCACATGTCACTCTAATTTCCCAGCAGGAAGGAGAATTATCCAAAGTCTCAGCCACACGCCGGGAACCAGTACAGGTCCTGAACCAAAATTTTGGACTTGCGGTCAGCTCACAAAAAACGAGTTGATAAATGGCGCTTAGGGGCACAGCAATTCACAAACTGGCAGAGTAATAAAGGACAACTATCGTCCAAAAATCTGTTGAGGGAAGGCAACCAGGCGGAATTGAAAGCGAAGCAGCATAGCAGGAAACAGATTTCAAGACATACGTTGGAATCACATTTAAAGAACAGGAAAAGGGGCACAACTTCGACAATGAGGCACTTGGCCAAAAAGGGCGTATGCATTTTCTCCACAATATATTCAGGAGAAAACGCATACGCCATTTTTGGCCAAGCTAGCAAGCGGGCAATGCAAATCTGCACAACAACGTAGTATCACTTCCCACCGGTCAAAAGGGACATCCACAAAATGGGTAAAATCCAGAAAAGCAAGACAGGCGCTGGAGTACAGGGAGCCTTGTTATGCTGATGGGCAGGATGTAAATTGCCAAATGCCTCTCTGGAGGAGTGCATCGTGTTCCCTAAAACAAGTAAACAACAGAGCTACACAGGCAAGGGCACTTCCAGTCTAGAGAATATACCTTGGGAAAACTGAAAATCAATAAGACAGAGCCACCCCAAAATTTAGAGCTGCACTGCTTACAAGAACCTCAATTTGGGTACACCTTAAATATCCCAGGAAAAATAAAAATGGTTCAAAAAACATTGGTAATTACGTACGATGGAATATCCCTCAGCCATGAAATCAAAGTCATAAGACCAGTAGCAGCAAAATGAGTGGATTCAGGTATGATGATTCTAAGTGAAATAAGTTACACAGAAAAAGAAACTTATCATAAGATATCACTTAAGAAGATCCTGTAAACATGGCTACACATGAACTGAGTTAGGAAATAGAACAGAGTCTCACATTTAGAAAACACTCTTATGCCTGCTTAAGGTGGAAAGAGTGGTGGGGTGATGCATAAAACCAGAGTTTGATATAAGCAGAGGTACCGTTCCAAAAACCAACTACGGAATAGACAAGACCTACACCTTCCTCAGTGAAAGGGACTCAAAACCCCATATTTCTCGCAGAGGAATATACCTGACTAGTAAGAATCTTAAAACCTATGCATTGATATGTCTCCGTTAGGGAATCAAGGGTGTCTAGACAGGCATAAACATGGCAGTGAGAATCAGTTCAAACCCACCATAAAATGGAATTTCAAAAACAAAACAACAAAACAGGGAAATTCTTTACAATTTCTTCAGGGTCTCTGATGAAACCTGAAATGACCCTATCTACAATGATAGCTGGATGTGACATAAGGCTGGATACATGGGACACAGAGGATTTTTGAGATTGGGTGAGCAAAGGAGACCCTTTAAAGCAATAATACGTGGAACACTTTCCATGGGTCCCAACTCTCCTGGTTGAAGGGAATATTACTACAGCTATAACATGTACGGGAAATGTAGCGAATGGACACACTGTGAATATGAAATGTTCCTAAAACTCAATGAAGAGTCCCTCTCCTGGTTCTCCTGTAAGACTTTCCAACTGCTTTACTATCAATCTCCCAACTTGGAGAGACAGCCCCTTTAACCTCCTGGTTCGCACATGTTGCCAAGTTGACAGAGGATGAAAGGGAAGAGGGAGAACCAATGAGAGAGTATCTGTTAGGCATTTGGATGAGAAAATGTCACTCTAATTTCCCGGCATGAAGAAGAATTTACAAAAGTCTCAGTGATGTGCCGGGAACCAGTATAGGTCCTGTACCAAAATTTTGGACTTGCGGTCAGCTCAGCAAAAACTACTTCATAAATCTTGCTCAGGGGCACAGCAATTCACAAACTGGCAGAAAAATAAAGGACAACTATCGTCCAAAAATCTGTTGAAGGAAGGAAACGAGGCGGCCTTCAAAGCGAGGCAGAATAACAGGAAACAGATTTCAAGAGGTACGTTGGAATCACCTGTAAAGCACAGGAAGAGGGGCACATCTTCTACAATGATGCACTTGACCAAAAAGGGCGTATGCATTTTCTCCTGAATATATTCAGGAGAAAACGCATACGCCCTTTTTGGCCAATGAAGCAAGCATGCCATGCAAATCGGCACTACAAAGAAGTATCATTTCCGGCCGGTCAAAAGGGACATCCACAAAATGTGTAAAAACCAGAAAGGCTAGAGAGGCCCTGGAGAACAGGGAGCCTTGTTATGCTGATGGGCGGGATATAAATTGCCAACTGCCTCTCTGGAGGAGTGCATTGTGTTCCCTAAAACAAGTAAACAACAGAGCTACAGAGCCAAGGGCACTTCCAGTCTAGGGTATATACCTTGGGAAAACTGAAAATCTATAAGACAGAGCCACCCCCAAATTTAGGGCTGCACTGCTTACAAGAACCACAACTTGGCTACACCTTAAATATCCCAGGAAAGACAAAAATGTTTCAAGAAATGCTCGTAATTACATACGATGGAATATCGCTCAGTCATGAAATCAATGTCATAAGGCCAGTAGCAGCAAAATGAGTGGACTCAGGTATGATTCTAAGTGGAATAAGTCACAAAGAAAAAGAAGCTTATCATAAGATATCACTTATGAAGATCCTGTAAACATGGCTACACATGAACTGAGATAGGAAAGAGAACAGAGTCTCACATTTAGAAAACACTCTTATGCCTGCTTAAGGGGGAAGGAGAGGTGGGGTGATGCATAAAACCAGAGTTTGATATAAGCACAGGTACCTTTGCATAAACCACCTATGGAATAGACAAGACCTACACCTTCCTCAGTGAAAGGGACTCAAAACCCATATTTCCCGCAGAGGAATATATCTAACTAGTAAGAATCTTAAAACCTATGTATTGATATGTCTCCGTAAGGGAATCAAGTGTGTCTAGACTGGCATATACATGGCAGTGAGAATCAGCTCAAACCCACTATAAAAAGGAATTTCAAAACAAACCAAAAAAACAGGGAAATTCTTTACAATTCCTTCAGGGTCTCTGATGAAACCTGGAATGACCCTATCTACAACGACAGCTGGATGTGGCCTAAGGCTGGACACATGGGACTGAGAGGATCGGGGAGATTGGGTGAGCAAATGTCGAACCTTTAAAGCAATAATGCATGGCACCCATTCCATGGGTCCAAACTCTCCATGTTCAAGGGAATATTACTACAGCTATAACATGTACGGTAATCCTAGAGAATGGACACACTGTGAATACGAAAGGTTTCTAAAACTCAACGAATAGTCCCTCTGCTGGTGCTCCTCCTTGACTTTTCAACTGCTTTACTATAAATCTCCCAACTTGGAGAGACAGCCCCTTTAACCTCCTGGTACACAGGTTGCCAATTTGGCAGAGGATGAATGGGAAGAGGGAAAACCAATGAGAGAGTAGCTGTTAGGCATTTAGACGGGCACATGTCACTCTACTTTCCCGGCAGGAAGAAGAATTAACCGAAGTCTCAGCTACCAACCGCGAACCAGTATAGGTCCTGAACCAAAATTTTGGACTTGCATTCAGCTCACAAAACACGAGTTGAAAAACGGAGCTCAGGGGCACAGCAACTCAAAAACTGGCAGTGTAGTAAAGGACAACTATCCTCCAAAAATCTGTTGAGGGAAGACAAAGAGACATACTTGAAAGCAAGGCAGAATAGCAGGAGACAGATTTCAAGAGATTCGTGTGAATAGCCTTTAAAGCACAGGAAGAGGGGCACAACTTCGAAAATGATGCCCTTGGACAAAAAGGGCATAAGCATTTTCTCCTGAATATATGCAGGAGAAAACACATATGTCCATTTTGTCAAAGCAAGCAAGCAGGCAATGCAAATCTGCACTACAAGAAGTATCATTTCCCACCGGTCAAAAGGGACATCCACAAAATGTGTAAAAACCAGAAAGGCAAGACAGGCTTTGGAGAACAGGGAGCCTTGTTATGCTGATGGGTGGGATGTAAGTTGCCTACTGCCTCTCTGGAGGAGTGCATTGTGTTCCCTAAAACAAGTAAACAACAGCGCTACAGAGCCAAGAGCACTTTCAGTCTAGGGAATATACCATGGACAAACTGAAAATCAATAAGAGAGGGCCAGCCCAAAGTTTAGGGCTGCACTCCTTACAAGAACCTCAACTTGTCTACACCTTAAATATCCCTGGAAAGATAAAAGTGGTTAAAAAAATTGTGGTACTTACGTACGATGGAATATCCCTCAGCCATGAAATCAATGTCATAAGACCAGTAGCAGAAAAATGAGTGGATTCAGGTAAGATGATTCTACGTGAAATAAGTCACATAGAAAAAGAAACTTATCATAAGATATCACTTATGAAGGTCCTGTAAACATGGCTACACATGAACTGAGTTAGGAAAGAGAAGAGAGTTTCACATTTAGAAAACATTCTTATGCCTGCTTAAGGGGGAAAGAGAGGTGGGGTGATGTATTAAAGCAGATTTTGATATGAGTTCAGGTACCGTTCCAAAAACCAACTATGGAATAGAAAAGACCTACACCTTCCTCAGGGAAAGGGACTCAACTCCCCATATTCCATGCAGAGGGATATATCTTACTAGTAATAATCTTAAGACCGATGTATTGATATGTCCCCGTAATGGAATCAAGTGTGTCTAGACTGGCATAAACATGGCAGTGAGAATCAGCTCAAACCCAGTATAAAATGGAATTTCATAAACAAAACAAAAAAACAGGGAAATTCTTTGCAAATCCTCAGGGTCTCTGATGAAACCTGGAATGACCCTATCTACAATGACAGCTGGATGTGGCATAAGCCTGGACACATGGGACTGAGAGGATTGGTGAGATTGGGTGAGCAAATGCAGACCCTTTAAAGCAAAAATGCATGACACCCATTCCATGAGTCCCAACTCTCCAGGGGTAAGGGAATATTACTACAGCTATAATATGTACGGGAAACCTAGAGAATGGACACACTGTGAATACGAAAGGTCTCTAAAACTCAACAAATAGTCCCTCTCCTGGTGCTCCGGTTTGGCTTTCCAACTGCTTTACTATCAAACTCCCAACCTGGAGAGACAGCCCCTTTAACCTCCAGTTTCACACAGGTTGCCAGTTTGGCAGAGGATGAAACGGAAGAGGGAGAACCAATGAGAGAGTAGCTGTTAGGCATTTGGACGGGCACATGTCACTTTTATTTCCCGGGAGGAAAAAGAATTAACCAAAATCTCAGCCACCCACCGGGTACCAGTATAGGTCCTGAAGCAAAATATTGGACTTGCGTTCAGCAAACAAGAAACGAGTTAAATAATGGAGCTCTGGTGCACAGCAATTCACAAACAGGCAGAGTAATAAAGGACAACTATCGTCCAAAAATCTGTTGAGGGAAGGCAACGAGGCGGACTTGAAAGCGAGACAGAATAGCAGGAAACAGATTTCAAGCGGTACGTTGGAATCGCCCGTAAAGAACAGGAAGAGGGGCACAACTTCGACAATGATGCATTTGGCCAAAAAGGGCGTATGCGTTTTCTCCTGAATATATTCAGGAGAAAACGCATACGCCCTTTTTGGCCAAGCAAGCAAGAGGGCAATGCAAATCTGCACTTCAAAGAAGTATCACTTCCCACCAGTCAAAAGGGACATCCACAAAATGTGTAAAAACCAGAAAGGCAAGACAGGCCCAGGAGAACAGGCAGCCTTGTTATGCTGATGGGCGGGATGTAAATTGCCAACTGCCTCACTGGAGGAGTGCATTGTGTTCCCTAAAACAAGTAAACAACAGAGCTACAGTGCCAAGGGCACTTCCAGTCTAGCGAATATACCTTGGGCAAAATGAAAATCAATACGACAGAGCCACCCCCAAATTTATGGCTGAACTGCTTACAACAACCTCAACTTAGGTACACCTTAAATATCCCAGGAAATATAAAAATGGTTCAGACTTCCGGGTAAGATGGCGGAAGTGTAAGACGCGGAGATCACCTTCCTCCCCACGGATACACCAGAAATACAGCTACACGTGGAACAACTCCTACAGAACACCTACTGTACGCTGGCAGAAGACCCCAGACCTCCCAAAAGGCAAGAAACTCCCCACATACCTGGGTAGGGCCAAGCGGAGAGATCCGCACACAGAGGATCGGTGCCGAGCGGCACTCACCAGCCCGAGAGGCTTGTCTGCTCGCCCGCCGGGGCGCGCAGCGCTGGAAGCTGAGGCTCGGGCTTCGGTCAGAGCGCAGGGAGAGGACTGGGGCTGGCGGCCAGAACTCAGCCTGAAGGGGGCTAATGTGCCACAGCTAGCCGGGAGGGAGTCCGGGAAAACTCTGGAGCTGCCGAAGAGGCAAGAGACTTTTTCTTCCCTCTTGGTTTCCTGGTGCGCGAGGAGAGGGGATTAAGAGTGCTGCTTAAAGGGGCTCCACGGACGGGCGCGAGTCGCGACTGAAAGCGCGGAGCCCAGTGACAGGCGTGGGACGCTGGGGCTGCTGCTGCCGCCGCCAAGAAGCCTGTGTGCGAGCGCAGGTCACTGCCCACACCGCCCTTCCGGGAGCCTGTGCAGCCCGCCACTGCCGGGGTCCCAGGATCCAGGGGCGGCTTCCCTGGGAGAACGCACGGCGCGCCTCGGGCTGGTGCAACGTCACGCCGACCTCTGCCGCTGCAGGCTCGCCCCGCACTCCGTGCCCCTCCCTCCCTTCCGGCCTGAGTGAGCCAGAGTCCCCGAAGAGGCTGCTCCTTTAACCCTGTCCTATCTGAGCGAAGAACAGACGCCCTCTGGCGACCTACACGCAGAGGCGGGGCCAAATCCAAAGCTGAGACCCAGGAGCTGTGAGAAAAAAGAAGAGAAAGGGAAACCTCTCCCAGCAACCTCAGAAGCAGCGGATTAAAGCTCCACAATCAACTTGATGTACCCTGCATCTGCGGAATACATGAATAGACAACACATCATCCCAAATTGAGGAGCCAGGAGTCAGTGCTGTGCCTCTGAGGTGGGAGAGCCAACTTCAGGACACTGGTCCACAAGAGACCTCCCAGCTCCACATAATATCAAACGGCGAAAATCTTCCAGAGATCTCCATCTCAACACCAGCACCCAGCTTCACTCAACGACCAGCAGGCTACAGTGCTGGACACCCTGAGCCAAACAACTAGCAAGACAGGAACACAACGCCACCCATTAGCAGAGAGGTGGCCTAAAATCATAAAAAGTCCACAGACACCCCAAAACACACCACCAGACGTGGACCTGCCCACCAGAAAGACAAGATCCAGCCTCATCCACCAGAACACAGGCACTAGTCCCCTCCACCAGGAAGCCTACACAACCCACTAAACCAACCTTAGCCACTGGGGACAGACACCAAAAACAACAGGAACTACGAACCTGCAGCCTGCAAAAAGGAGACCCCAAACACAGTAACATAAGCAAAATGAGAAGACAGAAAAACACACAGCAGGAGAAGGAGCAAGATAAAAACCCACCAGACCTAACAAATGAAGAGGTAATAGGCAGTCTACCTGAAAAATAATTCAGAATAATGATGGTAAAGATGAT
The DNA here is from genome assembly GCF_964341445.2 of Mesoplodon mirus. Taxonomy (NCBI): domain Eukaryota; kingdom Metazoa; phylum Chordata; class Mammalia; order Artiodactyla; family Ziphiidae; genus Mesoplodon; species Mesoplodon mirus. The sequence continues at coordinate 70,097 of NW_028294821.1, read as the reverse complement.
CCAAGATTCTATTTCCCAGATCCAAAATCTTGGAAATAGAATAGACAAAATGCAAGAAACAGTTAACAAGGACCTAGAAGAACTAAAGATGAATCAAGCATCGATTAAAAACACAATACATGAAATAAAAAATACTCTAGATGGGATCAATAGCAGAATAACTGAGGCAGAAGAACGGATAAGTGAGGTGGAAGATAAAATAGTGGAAATAACTGCTGCAGAGCAAAATAAAGAAAAAAGAATGAAAAGAACAGAGGACAGTCTCAGAGACCTCTGGGACAACATTAAACGCACCAACATTCGAATTATAGGGGTTCCAGAAGAAGAAGAGAAAAAGAAAGGGACTGAGAAAATATTTGAAGTGATTATAGTTGAAAACTTCCCTAATATGGGAAAGGAAATAGTTAATCAAGTCCAGGAGGCACAGAGAGTCCCATACAGAATAAATCCAAGGAGAAATACGCCAAGACACATATTAATCAAACTGTCAAAAATTAAACACAAAGAAATCATATTAAAAGCAGCAAGGCAAAAACAACAAATAACACACAAGGGAATCCCCATCAGGTTAACAGCTGATCTCTCAGCAGAAACTCTACAAGCCAGAAGGGAGTGGCAGGACATACTTAAAGTGATGAAGGAGAAAAACCTGCAACCAAGATTACTCTACCCAGCAAGGATCTCATTCAGATTTGATGGAGAAATTAAAACCTTTACAGACAAGCAAAAGCTGAGAGAGTTCAGCACCACCAAACCAGCTTTACAACAAATTCTAAAGGAACTTCTCTAGGCAAGAAACACAACAGAAGGAAAAGACCTACAATAATGAACCCAAAACAATTAAGAAAATGGGATTAGGAACATACATATCGATAATTACCTTAAATGTAAATGGACTAAATGCTCCCACCAAAAGACACAGAGTGGCTGAATGGATACCAAAACAAGACCCAGATATATGCTGTCTACAAGAGACCCACTTCAGACCTAGAGACACATACAGACTGAAAGTAAGGGGATGGAAAAAGATATTCCATGCAAATGGAAACCAAAAGAAAGCTGGAGTAGCAATTCTCATATCAGACAAAATAGACTTTAAAATAAGGACTACTAGAAGAGACAAAGAAGGACACTACATAATGATCAAGGGATCGATCCAAGAAGAAGATATAACAATTGTAAATATTTATGCACCAAACATAGGAGCACCTCAATACATAAGGCAAATACTAACAGCCATAAAAGGAGAAATCGACAGTAACACAATCATAGTAGGGGACTTTAACACCCCACTTTCACCAATGGACAGATCATCCAAAATGAAAATAAATAAGGAAACACAAGCTTTAAATGATACATTAAACAAGATGGACTTAATTGATATTTATAGGACATTCCATCCAAAAACAACAGAATACACATTTTTCTCAAGTGCTCATGGAACATTCTCCAGGATAGATCATATCTTGGGTCAGAAATCAAGCCTTGGTAAATTTAAGAAAATTGAAATTGTATCAAGTATCTTTTCCGACCACAATGCTATGAGACTAGATATCAATTACAGGAAAAGAGCTGTAAAAAATACAAACACATGGAGGCTAAACAATACACTACTTAATAACGAAGTGATCACTGAAGAAATCAAAGAGGAAATTAAAAAATACCTAGAAACAAATGACAATGGAGACACGACGACCCAAAACCTATGGGATGCAGCAAAAGCAGTTCTAAGAGGGAAGTTTATAGCAATACAATCCCACCTTAAGAAACAGGAAACATCTCGAATAAACAACCTAACCTTGCACCTAAAGCAATTAGAGAAAGAAGAACAAAAACATCCCAAAGTTAGCAGAAGGAAAGAAATCATAAAAATCAGATCAGAAATAAATGAAAAAGAAATGAAGGAAACGATAGCAAAGATCAATAAAACTAAAAGCTGGTTCTTTGAGAAGATAAACAAAATTGATAAACCATTAGCCAGACTCATCAAGAAAAAAAGGGAGAAGACTCAAATCAATAGAATTAGAAATGAAAAAGGAGAAGTAACAACTGACACTGCAGAAATACAAAAGATCATCAGAGATTACTATAAGCAACTCTATGCCCATAAAATGGACAACCTGGAAGAAATGGACAAATTCTTAGAAATGCACAACCTGCCAAGACTGAATCAGGAAGAAATAGAAAATATGAACAGACCAATCACAAGCACTGAAATTGAAACTGTGATTAAAAATCTTCCAACAAACAAAAGCCCAGGACCAGATGGCTTCACAGGCGAATTCTATCAAGCATTTAGAGAAGAGCTAACACCTATCCTTCTGAAACTCTTCCAAAATATAGCAGAGGGAGGAACACTCCCAAACTCATTCTACGAGGCCACCATCACCTTGATACCAAAACCAGGCAAGGATGTCACAAAGAAAGAAAACTACAGGCCAATATCACTGATGAACATAGATGCAAAAATCCTCAACAAAATACTAGCAAACAGAATCCAACAGCACATTAAAAGGATCATACACCATGATCAAGTGGGGTTTATTCCAGGAATGCAAGGATTCTTCAATATACGGAAATCAATCAACGTGATACACCATATTAACAAATTGAAGGATAAAAACCATATGATCATCTCAATAGATGCAGAGAAAGCTTTCGACAAAATTCAACACCAATTTATGATAAAAACCCTGCAGAAAGTAGGCATACAGGGAACTTTCCTCAACATAATAAAGGCCATATATGACAAACCCACAGCCAGCATCGTCCTCAATGGTGAAAAACTGAAACCATTTCCACTAAGATCAGGAACTAGACAAGGTTGCCCACTTTCACCACTCTTATTCAACCTAGTTTTGGAAGTTTTAGCCACAGCAATCAGAGAAGAAAAGGAAATAAAAGGAATCCAAATTGGAAAAGAAGAAGTAAAGCTGTCACTGTTTGCAGATGACATGATACTATACATAGAGAATCCTAAAGATGCTACCAGAAAACTACTAGAGTTAATCAATGAATTTGGTCAAGTTGCAGGATACAAAATTAATGCACAGAAATCTCTGGCATTCCTATATACTGATGATGAAAAATCTGAAAGTGAAATCAAGGAAACACTCCCATTTACCATTGCAACAAAAAGAATAAAATATCTAGGAATAAACCTACCTAAGGAGACAAAAGACCTGTATGCAGAAAATTATAAGACACTGATGAAAGAAATTAAAGATGATACAAATAGATGGAGAGATGTACCATGTTCTTGGATTGGAAGAATCAACATTGTGAAAATGACTCTACTACCCAAAGCAATCTACAGGTTCAATGCAATCCCTATCAAACTACCACTGGCATTTTTCACAGAACTAGAACAAAAAATTTCACAATTTGTATGGAAACACAAAAGACCCCGAATAGCCAAAGCAATCTTGAGAACGAAAAATGGAGCTGGAGGAATCAGGCTCCCTGACTTCAGACTATACTACAAAGCTACAGTAATCAAGACAGTATGGTACTGGCACAAAAACAGAAAGATAGATCAATGGAACAGGATAGAAAGCCCAGAGTTAAACCCACGGACATATGGTCACCTTATCTTTGATAAAGGAGGCAGGAATGTACAGTGGAGAAAGGACAGTCTCTTCAATAAGTGGTGCTGGGAAAACTGGATAGGAACATGTAAAAGTATGAGATTAGATCACTCCCTCACACCATACACAAAAATAAGCTCAAAATGGATTAAAGACCTAAATGTAAGGCCAGACACTATCAAACTCTTAGAGGAAAACATAGGCAGAACACTCTATGACATAAATCACAGCAAGATCCTTTTTGACCCACCTCCTAGAGAAATGGAAATAAAGACAAAAATAAACACATGGGACCTAATGAAACTTAAAAGCTTTTGCAGAGCAAAGGAAACCATAAACAAGACCAAAAGACAACCCTCAGAATGGGAGAAAATATTTGCAAATGAAGCAACTGACAAAGGATTAATCTCCAAAATTTATAAGCAGCTCATGCAGCTCAATAACAAATAAACAAACAACCCAATCCAAAAATGGGCAGAAGACCTAAATAGACATTTCTCCACAGAAGATATACAGACTGCCAACAAACACATGAAAGGATGCTCAACATCTTTACTCATTAGAGAAATGCAAATCAAAACTACAATGAGATATCATCTCACACCAGTCAGAATGGCCATCATCAAAAAATCTAGAAACAATAAATGCTGGAGAGGGTGTGGAAAAAAGGGAACACTCTTGCACTGCTGGTGGGAATGTGAATTGGTACAGCCGCTATGGAGAACGGTATGGAGGTTCCTTAAAAAACTACAAATAGAACTACCATATGACCCAGCAATCCCACTACTGGGCATATACCCTGAGAAAACCATAATTCAAAAAGAGACATGTACCAAAATGTTCATAGCAGCCCTATTTACAATAGCCAGGAGATGGAAACAACCTAAGTGTCCATCATCGGATGAATGGATAAAGAAGATGTGGCACATATATACAATGGAATATTACTCAGCCATAAAAAGAAATGAAATTGAGCTATTTGTAATGAGGTGGATAGACCTAGAGTCTGTCATACAGAGTGAAGTAAGTCAGAAAGAGAAAGACAAATACTGTATGCTAACACATATATATGGAATTTAAGAAAAAAAATGTCATGAAGAACATAGGGGTAAGACTGGAATAAAGACACAGACCTACTAGAGAATGGACTTGAGGATATGGGGAGGGGGAAGGGTAAGCTGTGACAAAGTGAAAGAGCGGCATGGACATATATACACTACCAAACGTGAGGTAGATAGCTAGTGGGAAGCAGCCGCATAGCACAGGGAGATCATCTCGGTACTTTGTGACCGCCTGGAGGGGTGGGATAGGGAGGGTGGGAGGGAGACGCAAAAGGGAGGGGATATGGAAACATATGTATATGTATAACTGACTAAATTTGTTATAAAGCAAAAAAATAAAATAAAATTTAAAAAAAAAAAAAGAAGATCCTGTAAACATGGCTACACATGAAGTGAGTGAGGAAAGAGAACAGAGCCTCACATTTAGAAAACACTCTTATGCCTGCTTAAGGGGGAAGGAGAGGTGGGGAGATGCATAAAACCAGAGTTTGATATAAGCACAGGTACCGTTCCCAAAACAAACTATGGAATAGAAAAGACCTACACATTCCTCGGGGAAAGGGACTCAAAACCGAATATTTTCTGCAGAGCAATATATCTGACTAGTAAGAATCTTAAAACCTATGTATTGATATGTCTCCATAAGGGAATCAATTTTGTCTAGACTGGCATAAACACGGCAGTGAGAATCAGCTCAAACCCTATATAAAAAGGAATTTCAAATACAAAACAACAGGGAAATTCTTTAAAATTCCTTCAGGGTCTCTGATGAAACCTGGAACGACCCTGTGTACAACGACACCTGGATGTGGCATAAGGCTGGACACTTGGGACTGAGAGGGTTTTTGAATTTGGGTGAGCAAATGCAGACCCTTTAAAGCAATAATGTGTGGCACCCATTCCATGGTTCCCAACCCTCCAGGTTGAAGGGAATATTAGTACAGCTATAATATGTACAGGAAACCAAGAGAATGTACACACAGTGAATACAAAAGGTTTCTAAAACACAAGTAATTGTCCCTCTCCTGGTGCTCCGGTTTGACTTTCCAACTGCTTTACCATCAATCTCCCATCTTTGAGATACAGCCCCTTTAACCTCCTGGTTCGCACAGGTTTCCAATTTGGAAGAGGATGAAAGGGAAAAGGGGGAACCAATGAAAGAGTAGGTTTTAGGTATTTGGGCGGGCACATGTCACTCTAATTGCCCAGCAGGAAGAATAATTAACCAAAGTCTCAGCCACCGCCGTGAACCAGTATAGGTCCTGAACCAAAATTTAGGACTTGCGGTCAGCTCACAGAAAAACGAGATGAAAAATGGAGCTCAGGGGCACAGCAATTCACAAACTGGCAGAGTAATAAAGGACAACTATCATCCAAAAAATCTGTTAAGTAAAAGAAACGAGGCAGCCTTCAAAGCGAGTCAGAATAGCAGGAATGTGATTTCAAGTAGTTCGTTGGAATCACGTTTAAAGCCCAGGAAGATGGGCACAACTTTGACAGTGATGCACTTGGCGAAAAAGGGCGTATTCGTTTTGTCCTGAATATATTCAGGAGAAAACGCATACGCCCTTTTTGGCCAAGCAAGCAAGTGGGCAATGCAAATCTGCACAGCAAAGTAGTATCACTTCCCACCGGTCAAAAGGGACATCCACAAAATGTGTAAAAAACAGAAATCCTAGAGAGGCCCTGGAGAACATGGAGCCTTGTTATGCTGATGGGCGGAATGTAAATTGCCAACTGCCTCTCTGGAGGAGTGCATTGTGTTCCCTAAAACAAGTAAATAACAGAGCTACAGAGCCAAGGGCACTTCCAGTCTAGGGAATATACCTTGGGAAAACTGAAAATCAATAAGATAGAGCCACCCAAAAATTTAGGGCTGCACTGCTTACAAGAATCTCAATTTGGGTACTTTATAAATATCCCAGGATGGATAAAAATGGTTCAAATAATTGTGGTACTTATGTACGATGGATTATCCCTCAGCCATGAAATCAATGTCATAATGCCAGTAACAGGAAAATAAGTGGATTCAGGTACGATGATTCTAAGTGAAATAAGTCACACAGGAAAACAAACTCATCATAAGATAGCACTTATGATTTTTCTTTAACATGGCTACACATGAACTGAGTTAGGAAAGAGAACAGAGTCTCACATTTAGAAAACACACTTATGCCTGTTTAAGGAGGAAGGAGAGGTGAGGTGATGCATAAAACCAGAGTTTGGTATTAGTACAAGTACCATTCCAAAATCGAATTACGGAATAGACAAGACCTACACCTTCATCAGTGAAAGGGACTCAAAACCCAATATTCTGCGCAGAGGAAAATATCTGACTAGTAAGAATTTTAAAACCTATGTATTGATATGTCACCCTAAGGGAATCAAGGGTGTCTAGACTGGCATAAACATGGCAGTGAGAATCAGCTCAAACCCACTATAAAAAGGAATTTCAAATACAAAACAAAAAAACAGGGAAATTATTTACAATTCCTTCAGGGGCTCTGATGAAACCTGGAATGACCCTACCTACAATGACAGCTGGATGTGGCATAAAGTTGGACACTTGAGACTGAGAGGTTTGGTGAGACTGGATGAGCAAATGCAGACCCTTTAAAGCCATAATGTGTGGCACCCATTCCATGGGTCCCAACTCTCCATGTGTAAGGGAATATTACTACAACCATAACATTTACGGGAAACCAAGAGAATGGACACAGTGTGAATACGAAAGGTCTTTAAAACTCAACTTATAGTGCCTCTCCTTATGCTCCAGTTAGACCTTCCAACTGCTTTACTATCAATCTCCCAACTTGGAGCGATTGCCCGTAAAAACCCCTGGTTCGCACAGGTTGCCTATTTGGCAGATGATTAAAGGAAAGAAGGAGAACCAATGAGAGAGTAGCTGTTAGGCATTTGGACGGGCACATGTCATTTTAATTAATCGGCAGGAAGTAGAATTAACCAAAGTCTCAGCCACCCGCCAGGAACCAGTATAGGTTTTGAACCATAATTTTGGATTTGAGGTCAGCTCACAAAAACGAGTTGAAAAATGGAGCTCAGTGGCACACAATTTCAAACAGGCAGAGTAATAGAGGACAACTATCGTCCAAAAATCTTTTCATGGAAGGCAGAGAGGCGGAATTTAAAACGAGGCAGAATAGCAGGAAACAGATTTCAAGAGGTATGTTGGAATCACCTTTCAAGCACAGGAAGAGGGGGACAACTTCGACAAAGATGCACTTGCCCAAAAAGGGTGTATGCGTTTTCTCCTGAATATATTCAGGAGAAAATGCATATGCCCTTTTTGGCCAAGCAAGCAAGCAGCAATGCAAATCTGCACTACAAAGAAGTATCCCTTCCCACCGGTCAAAAGGGACATCCGCAAAATGTGTAAAAACCAGAAAGGCAAGACAGGCCCTGGAGAACAGGGAGCCTTGTTATGCTGATGGGCGGGATGTAAATTGCCAACTGCCTCTCTGGAAGAGTGCATTGTGTTCCCTAAAACAAGTAAACAACAGAGCTACAGAGCCAAGGGCACTTCCAGTCTAGGGAATATACCTTGGGAAAACTGAAAATCAATAAGACAGAGCCACCCTAAAATCTAGGGCTGCACTGCTTACAAGAACCTCAACTTGGGTACACCTTAAGTATCCCAGGAAAGACAAAAATGGTTCAAGATATTGTGGTACTTACGTACGATGGAATATCGCTCAGCCATGAAATCAATGTCATAAGGGCAGTAGCAGCAAAAAGAGGGGATTCAGGTATGGTGATTCTAAGTGAAATAAGTCACACAGAAAAAGAAACTTATCATGAGATATCACTTATGAAGGTCCTGTAAACATGGCTACACATAAACTGAGTTAGGAAAGATTACAGAGTAACTAAACTTATCATAAGATATCACTCATAGCGGGAATGTACACATGACTACACATGAACTGAATGACAAACACAACAGAGTCACACATTTAGAAAACATCTTTTGCCTGCTTAAGGGGAAAGCGGAGGTGGGGTGAAGCATAAAACCACAGTTTTAAATTAGCACAGATACCGTTATATAAACCATGTATGTAATAGACAACACCTACTCCCGGCACAATGAACTGGACTCAACACCCCCTATTCATTGCAGAGTAATATGGCTGACTCTATGTATTTTAAAACATATGTATTCTCATGTCTCCATAAAGGAATCATTTGTTTGGATAACGGCCTGAACACAGCCCTGAAATTCAGTTAAACCGACTTATAAAAATAAATTTCAAAAGCAAAATGCAAAAACAGAGAGAAAGTCTTAAAAATTACGTTCAGGGACTGTGATGCAAGCTAGATTGACCACCTTTACACCCACAGCTTGATGAGTCATAAGACTGGACACTTGGGGCTGACAAGATTGCTGAGGTTGTGTGAAAAAAAGAACACCACTTAGAGCAATACTCTGTGCTACCCATTCTAGTTGTCCCAACTCTCCAGGTTTAAGGGAATCTTCCTCCAGTTAAAACATGCATGGGAAACCCAGTGGATGGTACACTGTGTAATTGGGAAAGTTTTCTAAAAGGTACCTCATTTTTCCTTTTGTCGTGCTCGGCTTCGCCATTCTATCTGCATTACTCAAAATCTCCCCACTTGGAGTGTCAGCGCCTTTACCCTCCCGTTATGCACAGTTTGCAAATTGTGCAGAGGATGAACAGGAAGAGGGGAAATAAATGAGAGATTAGCTATAGGTGTTTGGATGGGCATATGTCACTCTAGTTTCCCATCAGGAAGAATAATTAACCAAAGGCTCAGCCTGAAGCCCCGGAACAAGACTAGGGCCTAAAGCCATCCTGTGGTATTGCAGCCAGCTCACAAATAGGCAAGTTGAAAAATGGAAAGCAGGGGCACAGAAATTCACAAAATTGCAGAGTTATAAAGGACAACTATCATCCAGAAATATATTGAGGAAAGGCAGTGAAGAGGATTTGAATGCAAGGCAGAATTGAAGGGAAACAGATTTCAAGAGGTAGATTGGAGTCATCTTTAAAGCACAAGAAAAGCGACAGAACTTCGACAATGTTGCTCTTGGCTGAAAAGGGAGTATGTGTATTTTCTTGAATATATTCGGGAAAAAATGCATACACCCTTTTTCGCCAAGCAAGCCATCAGGCATTGCAAATCCACACTACAGAGAAGTGTCCCTTACCTACAGTCAAAAGGGCCATCCACAAATAGTGTAAAAACCACAAATGCAGGACAGGCCATGGAGAAAAGGGAGCCTGGTTATGCCGATGGACAGGATGTAAATTGCCAACAGCCTCTCTGGAGAACTGTATGTTGTTTTCTAAAACAGAGCTACAGAGCATAGCACACTTCCACTCATGGGCGTGTATTTTGGGAAAACTAAAAATCCACCACACACAGCCAGCCCAAATTTTAGGGCTGCTCTGTTTACAAGAACCTCGACTTCAGTACACTTTATATATCCCAGGAAAGGAAAAAAAAATGGATATAGATGTTGTGTTACTTATATACAATGGAATGTCACTCAGACATAAAATCAATGTCATAAGACCAATAGCAGCTTAATGAGTGGCTTTAGGTACGATGATGCTAAGTGAAATGAGCCACAAAGAAAAATAAACTTATTGTAATATATCACTTATAGAGGAAATGTAAACATGGCTACACATGAACTGAATTTCAAAAGAGAACAGAGTTACACATTTAGAAAACACCCTTATGCCTCCTTAAGGGGAAAGGTGACATGGGGTGATGTGTAAAAGCAGAGTTTGAAATTAGCACAGATCCCATTCCATATACCAAATATGTAATAGACAAGACCTACTCCTTTCTCAATGAACTGGACACAAAACACCCTATTCACTGAAGAGGAATATATCTGACTGGTAATAACCTTGAAACCTATGTATTTATATGTCTCCATAATGGAATCAAGTGTATGTAGATTGTCATAAACACAGATCAATGGAACAGGACAGAAAGCCCAGAGATAAACCTACATACCTATGGCTATCTCATCTATGACAAAGGAGCTAAGGATATCAAATGGAGAAAAGACAGTCTCTTCAGTAATTGGTGCTGGAAAAACTGGACCCCTACACATAAAAGAATGAAATTAGAACACTCCATAACACCATACACAAAAATAAACTCTAAATTGATTAGAGATCTAAATATAAGACCAGACACTATAAAACACTTTGAGGAAACCATAGGCAGAACACTCTATGACATAAATGACAGCAAGACCCTTTTTGACCCACCTCCTAGAGAAATGGAAATAAAAACAGAAATCAACAAATGGGACCTAATGAAACTTAAAAGCTTTTATACAGTACAGGAAAACATAAACAAGATGCACAAACAACCCTCAGAATGGGAGAAAATATTTTCAAATGAAGCAATTGACAAAGGATTAATCCCCTAACTTTAAAAGCACCGCATGTATCTCAATATCACAAAAACAAACAACCCAATCCACAAACAGGCAGAAGACCTAAATAGACATTTCTCCAGAGAAGATATACAGATTACCAAGAAACACATGAAAGGATGCTGAACATCACTAATCATTAGAGAAATGCAAATCAAAACTACCCTGAGGTATCACCTCACAGCAATCAGAGTGGCAATCATCAAAATAATCTACAAAACAATAAATGCTGGAGAGGCCTTTATTGGAGAAAAGGGAACACACTTGCACTGTGGGTGGGAATGTAAATTGATATGGGCACTAGGGAGAACATTACGGAGGTTCCTTTAAATAACTAACAATAGAAGAACCATATGACACAACAATCCAACTACTGGGCATTTGCCTTGTGAAAACCATAATTCAAAAAGAGTTATGTACAAAAATGTTCATTGCAGCACTATTTGCAATAGCCAGGACGTGGAAGCAACCTAAGTGTCCATCGACAGATGAATGGATAAAGAAGATCTGGCACATATATACAATGGAATATTACTCAGCAATAAAAAGAAGCAAAACTGAGTTAGTTGTACTGAGGTGCATGGACTTAGAATCTGTCCTACAGAGTGAAGTAAGTCAGAAAGGGTAAAACAAATACTGTATGTTAACAGAGATATACAGAATCTAATGAAGAAAAAAAAAGATTTTGAAGAACCTAGTTGCAGGACAGGATTAAGGACACAGACATAGAGAAAGGACTTGAGGACACCGGAAGGGGGATGGGTAAGCTGGGACGAAGTGAGAGAGTGGCATGGACATAAATACATTACCAAATGTAACACCGATAGCTACTGGGAAGCAGCCACATAGAACAGGGAGATCAGCTCGGTGCTTTGTGACCACATAAAGGGGTGGGATATGGAGTGTGAGAGGGAGATGCAAGAGGGAGGGGATCTGGTGATATTTGTATATGTATAGCTGATTCACTTTGTTATACAGCAGAAATGAACACTCCATTGTAAATCAATTATACTCCAATAAACGTGTAAAAGGAAAAAAAAAAAAGAAAGCCCAGGGATAAACCTACACACCTATGGTCAACTAATCTATGACAAAGGAGGCAAGACTATACAATGGAGATAAGACAGTCTCTTCAATCATTGGTGCTGGGAAATATGGAGAGCTACATGTAAAAGAATGAAATTAGAACACTCCCCAACACCATACATAAAAATATATTCAAAATGGATTAGAGACCTTAATGTAAGACCGGACAGTATAAAACTCTGAGAGGAAAACTTACGAAGGATACTCTGACGTAAATCACAGCAAGATCTTTTTTGATCCACCTCCTATAGTAATGAAATAAAAAAGAAAACTAAACAGATGGGACCTAATGAAACGTAAAAGCTTTTGCAAAGTAAAGGAAACTACAAACAAGATGAAAAGACAACCCTCAGAATGGCAGAGAATATTTTCAAACGAATCAATGGACAAATGATTAATCTCCAATATATATAAACAGCTCATGCAGCTCAATATTAATAAAACAAACAACCCAATACAAAAATGGAAGATCTAAATAGATATTTCTTCCAAGAAGACATAGAGATGGCCAGTACACACATGAAAATCTGCTCAACATCACTAATTATTAGAGAAATGGAAATCGAAACTACAATGAGGTATCACGTCACATCATCAGAAAATCTACAAACAACAAATGTTGGAGAGGGTGTGGAGAAAAGGAATCTTCTTCCACTATTGTTGGGAATGTAAATCGATACAGTCTCTATGGAGAACAGTATGGAGGTTCCTTAAAAAACTAAAAATAGAATTACCATATAATCCAGCAATCCCACTACTGGGCATATACCCAGAGAAAACCATAAATCAAAAAGACACATTCACCACAATGTTCATTGCAGCACTATTTACAATAGCCAAGTAATGAAAGCAACCTAAGTGCCCACAGACAGACGAATGGATAAAGATGTGGTACATATATACAATGGAATATTACTCAGCCATACATAGGAATGAATTTGGGTCATTTGTAGAGACCTTGATGGATCTAGAGACTGTCATACGGAGTGAAGTAAGTCAGAAAGAGAAAAACAAATATTGTATATTAATGCATATATGTGGAACCTAGAATAATGGTACAGATGAACCGGTTTGCAGGGCAGAGATAGAGACACAGATGTAGAAAACAAACATATGGACACCAAGGGGGGAACACCATGTGAGGGTGGTGGTGCGATGAATTGGGAGACTGGGATTCACATGTGCACACTTATATGTATAAAATAGATATCCAATAAGGACCTGTGTATAAAAGAAATAAATAAATTTTAAAAAATTAAAAATAAATAAATAACATTTAATAAAATAAAACAGAAAATAAGTTTTTCCCTTCACATAGACGTCTTAATATTAATGCATTATTTCCATGTTTATATCTCCAAATTAAAAAAAAGAGGAATAAATAAAATCTACCTTGAACCAAAAAGAAAAAAAAAAAAAAAAAAACAGAACCCACCAGTTATACAGAGGAAAATCGTATCACAGCACTTGCTCCAGTGGTAAAAAATCTTCAGTTGGTCAGAGGTGGGAAATCGTCTCCCATGCAGTCAGCAGTGCTCCCCCCGACAAGGAGCATCCTCATTGCAAAGCTGAGGGACTGTGTCGAGGCGTCTGTGAGTAAATGTGAGCTGAGCCCCAGTCCTGCTGCAGCTGAATTCTTCCCACCCTTTCCAGGTAAAACACCTGAATATGTACAAGTACTTGCAAGCCTAGAGGAAGGGCTGTGGAGCCACACCAGTGACAGCACGCAGGCCGACTTGGTGCCTGAAGGCCAGCCAGGATGGTCCTGACACCAGATGCTCTTCTGGAAGCTTTCCATTTCCCTGCCAGAGATACCCCTCCTGCCATGGCCCCCACTGCTTTTTTACTTCCTCACCTCTGCCTGGGGAGAAATTCCAGCGGCAGGTATGTGTGACACATCCCCTTCTTTAGCAGGTGGCAGCCTGGCAACTCCTGCAGAAAGTCCAGCAGAGCCTCACTCACACTGGGCCACCCACAAAGCCACGGCCCCTCAATACCTCCCACCACCCCAGCCCCGACACTGATGATGGGGCAGATAATATGGTGTCAGGCAGAGCTACTGGGGCTCTTGTTGACTGGAGAGGGGTTTATATTGACCTAAACCCGGGCACACCTTGTGGGGGGGCTGGCAGGCAGTGTCAGGCTGCCCAAATCAGCCAATCCTCACCCCTCAGGGGCTCACAGTTGCAGAAAATGAACCTTGCTAAACGGGCCAGTCCCAAGGAACAGGTGTGGGCTCTTGAGAGTCAGGCTAGACAAGGGGCTGCAGCTGAGGCTTGTTTTCTTATCATTTTATCTGGTCCATGAGTGGAAAACAACTTCAAGAAGACCCTATCCTAATGAGAGGAACCCAGGAGTCAGGGAGAAGAGTGATGGTGGGTGGAGACAGAGGCCTGGTGCCCTGGCTGCAGTGGAAGTGTCTGGAAGACCAGGCAGAGAGAGGCTGCACAGAGTGATAGCCAGGGTCACAGACCTGTCAGAGCTGCTGTTTGTTAGTTCAAGTCCTGCTCGGAGGTGTTCTGTGTCAGCTGTGAGCGACAGGTGAGCTGGGGGTTCTCTGCAAGGTGGGCTATGTGCACAGTTCCTGTGTGTCCAGCCCTGCTGGGGTACCTGCACAGGTGAGCTCCATACCCTGGGAGGGACTTGAACACGAGAGCCTCGTGGGCTGTGGGGTGGGGGGTGCAGCCAAGGTGAGCTCCATATCCTGGGATTGGCCTGACCATGAGAGCCCCATGGGCTGCTGGAGACCTGGTAAAGGATATCAGGACAGTCAGTGAAGCCACCAAGGATATACATCAAGTAGCTCCTATTTCCTACACCCTGCAGCTCATTCTACCATCCACCAGGCCATGGCATTCTGTATTAGACTTCAATGATGCCTTCTTCTGTGTTCCATTCATCTCAGAGTCACAAGAATTTTTGGCTTGTGAGTGGCAGGACACAACATGCAACAAAAGCAATAATGCTGGGCCGTCCTGCACCAATGGTTCAAAAATCCCCACACCATCATTGGGGAAATGTCCTCTAAAGACCTAAACGTTCTACCTCTGTAAAAGGGAACCCTTCTTCAATACGCTGATGACATTCTGATCGCCAGGCATACTAAAGAAGCCTCTGAACTACCTAGCCAAGAAAGGATAGAAGGTATCCAAGAAAAAGGCTCAAATATCCCAGGCTAAGGTGACATGCCTGTGCTTAATTCTCACAGATATTCGGAGAAACGCATCCCAGGATAGGGAAGAAGCCATTTGCAGCCTTACCTCTTCTAAAACTAGAAGACAGCTTAGGGTTTCCTGGGGTGGCCAAGGTTTTCTGCATCTGGATGCCTAACTACAGTCTAAAACTGGGCTTCTACATGAAACTCTGACACGAAAAGATGATGATCCTTTTGTATAGAATCCAGAAGCAGCCTTTCAAGAATGGAAAGAGCAGTCAATTCAGACCCTTTCCCAGGAACTCCCTAATTTAGCTAAACCCTTTGACCTTTACATACCCGGTCAAAGGTTAATTGCCCTTGGAGCCTTAGTGCAAAAACTGGGACCACTTGAAATGGAGCAACACAAGAATGCCCTTCAGGTATGATAAAGTATGTTCCCCAAGGGCTTTGCCCACCGACTCATCAGGCCAGGATACTGGGGTATCTAAAAACCTGGAAATCAGCAGCCCACAAGGCCAGCTCCCTCCTAAGGGAAAAGGACACCACATCGTGATCCTAACCACCCATCATGCCCTGAAGTTGCAGGGGTCGCTCTGTGGACACACTGACCTTGAATGAGGAGGCCCTCCAACTCCAACCTCCAGAGAGACAAACGGGAGCAACGGGCCCCCAAGATGACTCGTGTGACCATCACTTGACCTGGAGTTTCTCTCAGAAAACAACAAGACTGTGCCCCGAAAGAGCAGACTACTGCTTGCAGGACTTACTGCACCCAGAGGGGAGCTAATAAGCTTGGCGGGGGAAACGTATATCACGCTTTCACCATAGAAAACCCTACAGACACCGCGGTGATGGTGGCCAATATGACCGGCTGGACTGCTGGCTATTTCTAAAGGCCGTTGACTCAGTGGACGTCATGGTCCTGGATCACCACTGACCCTGGACTGTCTGGGAGTTGTGCGGGAAGGGCTCTGACACATGGTGCTGTTTGTACATTAATTCAGGGACCTAATTAAAGAAAGCACAGACTACTGGTCAGAGAATCTAGGCTGGCAAACCGTCAGCCTAAGGTCGCTGAACAAATGTGGGGAGGGGTGAAACCTGCCACCACTGCATCTCTGCGCATCTCTTTCCTGGACCCTTAAAGGTCATTAGAATCTATAACACTTCCAATGCTGGTGCTCAGGCGGACGAGAAGTGAGGCAGGAGGCCTTGGGACAATCAACCTCACCTGCAAGCTGGTGGGGAGACGTTTTGACCCTCCCCCCATGTATCAGGGCTCCCACCACAGCATGAAGCAGTTACAAAAGAGGGGTCTGCACCCTCAACACCCCAAGAATGAGGAACGGAACAAAAAGCAGAGGAGGTGTTCGTCTCTGGCAATGTTCATTAAAAATTCCTGGGAGATAAAAAGAGAATCTGGGCAATAAAATAAAGTCTAACCTGTTTTTCCTTTGTGCTTTGTCTAATTTCACGTGCTCCTAGGGTTCCGCATGCAGAGGTCCCACACCCGGCACTTCAGACCCGATTTCCTAGTGCAGAATGGCTGAGTCGACACCTCAGCTAGCGGGGTCCCATGCAGACTCCACAGCATAGAGCCTGAGCTGCAGCCAACCCAGCCCTCGAGAGCTCCATCCCCTCCCTCCCACTGATGCTGCTGGGATCCCTACACAGCAGTCCACCCACAGCCCGTGGAGGCGTGCACGCTCTCACCTCTCCTTTCTGTTTTCAACATAATGTTTCCTTTGCTTCTGAACCAAACTCAGTCTTGATCTGTTGGCTCCAATGACCCTGTTGGGGTCCACTCTGGAGGATCAGTAACAGAAATTGAGAACATTGTAACTTCAATGAACAGATGTGTGAGCCAAACTGTAATTAACATAGAGCAGTGTATAATGCTCGGGTAAAATAAGATGTTTCTAAGACTTATATTTGATATTTCCATCACTTTTCTATACGCAAGTTCAGTGAAGATGTCTGTCTTATTTGTCAGGTCAACATTAGAGAAATGAAGTGATTTATTTCCATGCATGTACATCGAATACTCTTCGCTGAAGCTTCAATCTTGTTTTGAATGCTTTTCCATTGAAAAGGATACCTCTCTTTCAGCTCCCCCATTTCTGAGAAGTATAAAATCTTATAATTTATTATTACCAAAGGGGAAAGGTAGGAGTAGGGATAAATTAACAGTTTGGGATTAACACATACACACTGCTATGTATAAAATAGATCATCAACAAGGAACTACTGTATAGCACAGGGAACAACACTGAATATTTTGCAATAACCTATAAGGGGAAATGATCTGAAAAAGAATCGATATTTTTATTGACATCATCTATCAATGACAGATAAAATTTAACCTAAGTAAGGCTGATGGTGAACGCTTCTGACCCTGAAGATTTCAATCATCTAAAATTTGGGCTCTGCCTATTTCCCAAGGCCATTAATGGACATACGTGTAGCCGTAGCTTAAGAATTCCCCAGTTTGGGGTTCGGGGAGGCACTGATTTGTAAAATTCCCTGGTGTTCTCCTTCCATGCACGGGACCCTTCCTACAGCTAAAACATGCCTGTCACACCTAGAGGATGGTATACCGTTTGATTGGAAAGAGTTTGGAAGAGGCACCTCATCTCCTCATCGCCTGGTGCTCGGGTTCACCCCTCCAGCATCTTTCCTAACAATCTCCTCACTTGGGGATATCAGCACCGTCAACATCCTGTTGCACACAGTTTGGAATTTGTCCAGAGGATGAAGCGGAAGGATGAGAAAAATTTAGAGACAAGTCTTAGTTGTTCAGACAGGCTCATGCCACTCTAATTTCCAATCTGGAAGACAAATTCATGAAAGGCTAGAATTGCCCACGGAAACAGAATAGGTCTAGAGGAAATCCCGCTGTTTTGTGTCCAGTTTCCAAAAACACAAGTTGAAAAATGGAACTCAGGGGCACTAAAATTCATGAAACTGCAGAGTTGAAAATATCTATCGTCGAAAAATGTCTTGAGGTAAGTCACAGAAAAGGACTTGTAAGCAAGGGAGAGTGGCAGGAAACAGATTTGAAGAGGTAGAAAGCACTCCCCATTAAAGCACAAGAAAAGGGGCTGAACATCGCCAATGATGCAGTTGGCCCAAAAGGGCGTATGCATTTTTTCTGAATATATTCAAGTAAAGGCCATACACAATTTTAATCCAACCAAACAGGTGGGCACTGGAAATCAATACTACAAAATGTATCACTTCACATCAGTCAGAAGGGTCATCCACATAAAGTGTAAACACCAGAAATGCAGGACAGGGTGAGGAGAAAAGGGAGCCCTGTGAGGCTGATAGTGGAAATGTAATTTGCCAACGGCCACTCTGGAGAAGTGTATTGTGTTTGCTAAAACATCTGAAAACTGAGCTACAGAGCATTGGGCACTTGCACTCATGGGTGTATACCTTGGGAAAAACAAAAAATGACAGAAAACAGGCACCCCAACGTTTACCACCTCTGTGTTAAAAAGGGCCTCCACTTGGATATAACATAAATGTCCCTGGAAGGATAAAATGGATAAAAGAGATGGGGTACTTATGTAAAGTGGAATATTACTCATCCAGAAATCAATGAAATAAGGCCAGTTGTAACAACTCTGGAGGAGTTACATACGATCATTGTAAGTGACACATGTCAGAAAGAAAAAGACACATGTCATAAGATGTCACTTAAAGGTGGAATCAAAAATGGCTACACATGAAATAAACTACAAAACAGAAACATAGTCAAATATGTAGAAAATAGACATAAGGCTGCTAAATGGGAAAGGTGGGGAATGGTGAGGTATTATCCAGGAGGTTGAAATTAGCAAAGATACCATTCCAAGTACCGAATTGAATAACTGGCAAGGCCTACAGGGTACCTCAAAGAACTGCACTCAGCCCACTCAAGTCACTGGAAAATAATTCATATGACTCATAAGCATCTTTGAAAGTATTTATTGTTGTCTCACAGTACATGAATCAAGTGGATGTACAGCAGCAAAAAACAGAGCTTTGAAAATCAGCTGTAACCAATATAAAAATAAATTTAAAAATATTTATAAAAACAGTGAGACAGACAAAATTCTTACAACTTTTTTGATGTAACATGGATTGAACACATGTAGACCCACAGCAGGATGATATATAAGGCTGGAAGCTATGCACACTAAGAGATGTTAGAGAGGCTGGGTGAGGAAATGCAGACCTTTTAAAGTAATACTGCCTGGTACCCATTCCATGTGTCCCAAATCGGCAGTTTCAAGGGAATCTTCTGACAGGGCAAACATGCCTGGGAAACCGAGATGAATGTACACCGTGTGCTCAGGAAAGGTGTCTAAAATGCACCTCATTTTTGATCTCCTGGTGCTGGGGTTCGCCATTCCAGCCACATTACTAAAAATCTCCCCACTTGGAGAATCAGCACCTTTAACCTCCTGTTTCAAACACTTTGCAATTTGTGCAGAGGATAAATGGGAAGGGGGGAACCAATGAGAGATTAGCTGTAGGGGTTTTGACAGGCACATGTCACTCTAATTTCCCATTAGGAACAAGAATTAACCAAAGGCTCAGCCTGCCTCCTCAGAACCAGAATAGTGCCAGAAGCAATCCAAAGGCTTGGCGGCCAGCTCACAAAAAAAGCAAGGTGCAAAATGGAGCTCAGGAGCAGACAATTCAAAGACCTGCAAAGATATAAATGATAACCAACGTCCAAAAGTATATTCAGGTTAGGCAAAAAAGAGGATCTGAATGAGAGGCAGAATTGCAGGAAACAGATTTCAAAAGGTAGATTGTACTCACATTTAAAGCATATGAAAAGCAGCAGAATTTCTCAAATGATGCAGTAGGGCAAAAGGGTGTATGCGTTTTCTTCGTGAATATCTTCAGGAAAAAAAACACATACAGAATTTTTGGCCAACCAAGCAAGCGGGAAATGCAAATCTGCACAACAAAGAAGTCTCAATGTCCACTGCTCAGAAAGGCCATCCAAAAAATGTGTACAAACCAGAAATGCTGGAGAGGCCATGGAGAACAGGGAGCCTAGTCACGCTGATGGGTGGGATATAAATATCCAAGAGCCACTCTGAAGAAGTGTATGCTGTTTCCTAAAACATTTAAATACAAAGCCCCAGTGCAAAGGGGACTTCAACTCATGGACATATAACTTGGGAAGACTAAATATCGACAAGACACAGGCACCCCAAAGTTTAGGGCTGCTCTGCATACAAGAACCTCAACTTCGGTACACCTAAAATATCCCAGGAAAAAGAGAAATGCATAAATAACTTGTGGTAATTTTGTACAACAGAATATCACTCAGACGTGAAATCAATGTCATAAGGCCAGTAGCAGCATAAAGAGTGGATTTAGGTATGATGATTCTAAGTGAAATTAGTCACACAGAAAAATAATCTATTCATAAGATATCACTTACAGAGGGAATGTCAACATCACAACACATGAACTGAATTAAGAAAGAGAACAGAGTCTCACATTTAGAAAACATTCTTATGCCTGTTTAATGGGAAAGGAGAGGTGGGGTGATGCATAAAACCAGAGTTTGATATTAGCAGAGGTACCATTCCATAAACCAAATAGAGAATAGACGAGACCTACCCCTTCATCAGTGAACGGGACTCAAAACCCCTATACCCCGCAGAGGAATATATCTGACTACTGAGAATCTTAAAACCTATGGATTGATTTGTCTCCATAAGGGAATCAAGTGTGTCTAGAATGGCATAAACACGTCAGTGAAAATCAGCTCAACCCCATTATAAAAATGAATTTCAAAAACAAACAAAAAAACAGCAAAATTCTTACACAATTCCTTCAGGGGTTCTGATGAAACCGGGAATGACCCTATCTGTAAAGACAGCTGGATGAGACATAAGGCTGGACACTTGGGACTGAGAGGACTGGTGAGATTGGGAGAGAAAATGCAGACCCTTTAAAGTACTAATGCATGCCACCATTCCATGGATCCCAAATCTCCAGGTAGAAGGGAATATCACTACAGTTATAACATGTATGGGAAACCTAGAAAATGGACACCCTGTGATGGTGAAATGTTTCTAAAAGTCTCCTAATTTTTCCTCTCCTTGTGCTCCCGTTTGGCATTCCAACTGCTTTACTATCAATCTCCCAAGTTAGGAGAGCCAGCCCCTATAACCTCCTGGTTCGCACAGTTTGCTAATTGTGCAGAGGATGAAAGGGAAGAGGGAGAACCAATCAGAGAGTAGAAGTAGGCATTTGGACGGGCACATGTCACTCTAAATTCCCGTCAGGAAGAAGAATTAACCAAAGCCTCAGCCACCCGCAGGGAACAGTATAGTCACCCCTGGAACAAGTATAGGTCCTGAAGCAAAATTGTGGATTTGTGGTCAGCTCCCAAAAATGGGATTTGAAAATTGGAGCTCACGGGCACAGCAATTCACAAACCTACAGTTATAAAGGACTACTGTCTTCCCAAAAATCTGTTGAGGGAAGGCAACGAAGCTGACTTGAAAATGAGGCAGAATTGCACAAAACATATTTCAAGAGGTAAATTGGAATCACCTTTAAAGCACAGGAAAAGAATCACAACTTTGACAATGATGCACTTGGCCAAAAAGGGCGTATGCCTTTTCTCCTGAATATATTCAGGAGAAAATGCATACGAACTTTTTGGACAATCAAGCAAGTGCATAATGCAAATCCACACTACAAAGAATTGTCACTTCCCACGGGTAAAATGGGACATCCGAAAATCTGTAAAAACCAGAAAGGCAAGAGGGAGATGACAAGGGCATGAAGCAATATGATCCAAAGTGTCATGAAGGATTGTGATGACAAGAGCATGGAGCATTGTGAAGAAAAGATTATGTAGCATATTGCTGAAAAAGGCATGGAGCATTGTGATGACAAGGTTCATGGAGCACTGTGATGACAAGTGTCACGGAGCATTGTGATCAAAGGGGTCATGGAGCATTGGGATGACAAGGGCATGGAGCATTCTGATGACAAGAGTCCCGGATCATTGTGTTGTCAGGGTTCATGGATTGTTTTGATGACAGGGGTCATGGTGCATTGTGATGACAGGGGTCATGGAGCATTGTGATGAGAAGGTCAAGGAGCATTGGGCTGAAAATGTTCATGGAGTATTGTGATGACAGGGGCCATGGAGGCTTGTGATGACAAGGTACTGGAGCATTGTGATGAAAAGACCATGGAGACTTGTGATGACAAGTCTGATGGAATATTCTGATGAAAAGGGGCATGGAGCATTGTGATTACAGGGGTCTTGGAGCATTGTGATGACAAGGGCATGGAGCATTGGGATGAGATGGCCATGGAGCGTTCTGATGACTTGCATCATGGAGCTTTGTGATGACAAGGGCATGGAACATTTTGATAAAAAAGGCATGGAGCCTTGTCATGACAGGGTTCAAGGAACATACAGACAACAAGTGTCAGGGAGCATTTTGATGACAAGTGTATTGAGCATTGTGATGACAGGGGCATGGAGCATTGGTCTGAAAAGTTTCATGGATAATTGTGTTGACAGTGGGCATGGCACATTGTGATGAAAAGGGCATAGAGCATTGCGATGAAAAGGTCATGGAGTATTGTGAAGACAGGTGTCAGGGAGCATTGTGATGGCATATTTCATGTTCCATTGTGATGACAATGGCATGGAGCATTGTGATGCCAAGTGTTATTGAGGACTGTGATGACAAAGGTAATGGAGCATTGTGATGACAAGAACATGGAGCATTGTGATGACAACGGCCATAGAGAATTTTGATGAAAAGTTCGTGAAGCATTGTGATGAAAAAGGCATTGGGCTTGCTATGACAGGGGTCATGGGGCATTGTGATGACAAGTGCATGGAGAATTGTGATGAGAAGAACATGTAACATTGTGATGAGATCTGTCATGGAGCATTGTGATGACAAGGACGTGGAGAATTGTGATGACAAGGGGCATGGAGCATTGTGATGACCAGGGCATGGAGCATTGTGATGGCAAGACCGTGGAGCACTGTGATGAGAAGACCATGGATAATCCTGGTGACGAGCATCATGGAGCATTGTAATGACAAGGGGCATGGAACATTGTGATGATACGTCTCATGGAGCATTGTGATGACAGGGGTCATGGATCATTGTGATGACAAGGGTCATGGAGTATTCTGATGACAAGCTTGTGGAGTATTGTGATGACAAAGCATTTAACACTGTGATGGGAAGTGTCATGGAACATAGTGATGCCAAGAACGTGGAGAATTGTGATGACAGGGAACATGGAGCATTGTGATGACCAGGGCATGGAGCACTGTGATGGCAAGACCGTGGAGCATTGTGATGAGAAGACCATGGATAATTGTGATGACGAGCGTCATGGAGCGCTATAATGACAAACGGCATGGAGAATTGTGATTACAGTGTTCTTGGAGCATTGTGATGACAAGGGCATGGAGCATTGTGAAGAGAAGGCCATGGAGCATTCTGATGAATGCGTCATGGAGCACTGTGATGACAAGTGCATGAAGCATTGTGATTAAAGTTGTCTTGGAACATTGTGATGAAAAGGGCATGGAGCATTTGATGAAAAAGGCATGGAGCCTTTTCATGACAGTGTTCAAGGAGCATACTGACAACAAGTGTCAGGGAGCACTGTGATGACAAGTGCATTGAGCATTGTGATGACAAAGGTTATGGAGCATAGTGATGAGAAGACAATGGATAATTTTGATTATGAGCATCATGGGGTGTTGTGATGAGACGTGTTATGGAACATTGTGATCCCAACGGTTTGGAGCATTGTGATGACAGAGATCATGGAGCATTTTGATTTCATTGTGATGAAAATAGCCTGAAGCATTATGATAATGGGCATGGTGAATTGTGATGATAGGATTCATGAAGCTTTGAGATGAAAAGGGGCATGGAGCATTGTGATAAAATGTGTCTTGGAGCATTGTGATGACAAGGGCATGGAGCATTGTGATGAGAAGTCCATGGAACATTCTGATGACATGCGTCATGGAGCTTTGTGATGACAAGGGCATGGAGAATTGTGATTACAGGGGTCTTGGAACATTGCGATGACAAGTGTCATGAGGCCTTGTGAACGACAAGGCCGTGGATCATTGTGATGGCATGTGTCATGGAGCATTGTTATGACAGGTGTAATGGAGCATTGTGATGAGAAGGACAGGAAGCATTGGTGTGAAATGTTTCATGGATTATTGTGATGAGAGTGGGCATGGAGCATTGTGATGACAAGAGCATGGAACACTGTGATACAATGATCATAGAGGATTGTAATGACAAGGGCATGGAGCATTGTGATGAGAAGTGCATCGAGCATTGTGATGACAAGTGCCATGTAGCTTTGTGATGACAATAGCATGGAGCAATGTGATGAGAGGGTTCATGGAGCATTGTGATGACAATGACATGGAGCATTGTGACGTCAAGGGTCATGGAGCTTTGTGATGACAAAAGTCACGGAGCATTTTGATGACAAGGGCGTGGTGCATTGTGATGAGAAGGGCAGGAAGCATTTTGATGACCGGGTCATGCAGAAATTTGATGAAAATTGTAATGGAATATTTTGATGACAGGGGTTATAGAACATTGTGATGTCAGGGCTCATGGATCTTTCGGATGAAAATAGTCATGGAGCATTTTGATGACAGGGGTTGTGGAACATGGTGATGTCAGGGGTCATGGAAAATTGTGATGATAACGGGATGTAGCATTGTGATGACAGGGGTCATGGAACATTGTGATTTCAGTGGTCTTGGAGCACTGTGATGAGAAGGGTCATGGAGCCTTGTGATGACAAGGCCATGGAACATCGTGATGGCAGGGGTCATGGAGCATAGTTATGACAGGGGTAATGGAGCATAGTGATGGCAATTGCATGGAGGATTGTGATGAGAAGGCCATGGAGCATTCTGATGACATGTGCCATGGAGCTTTGTGATGACATGGGCATTGAGCAATGTGATGAATGCGTTCATGGAGCATTGTGATGACAATGACATGGAGCATTGTAATGCCAAGGGTCATGGATTTTTGTGATGACAAACGTCATGGAGGATTTTGATGACAAGGGCGATGTGCATTGTGATGAGAAGGGCAGGGAGCATTGTGATGACAGGGTCATGGAGCAATTTGATGAAATGTGTCATGGAACATTTTGATGACAGGGGTTATGGAACATTGTGATGCCAGGGTTCATGGAGCATTTAGATGAAAAGTTTTTGGGAGCATTTTGATGGCAGGGGTTATGGAACATTGTGATGTCAGGGGTCATCGAACATTGTGATGATAAGTGCATGTAGCATTTTGATGACAGGAGTCATCGAACATTGTGATGAAAGGGGTGAGGGAGTATTGTGACGAATAGTGATGTAACATTGTGATATCAGTGGTGAGAGAGCATTTTGATGAGAAGTGCATGGAGCATTGTGATGACAAATTTTACGGAGCATTGTGATGACAAGTTTGTGGAGCACTGTGATGACAACCGCATGGTGCATTTTGATGACATGTGTCATGGAGAAATGTGCTGACAAGCGCATGGAGCATTGTGAGGACAAGGGTCATGGAGCATTGTTGTGAGAAAGGCATAGAGGATTGTGATGACAAGGGTCAAAGAGCATTGTGATGAAAAGTTCATGGAGCATTGTGGTTAAAATGGTCACAGAGACTGTTGATGACGAGGGCATGGACCACTGTGATGACAAAGGTCATGAAGCATTGTGATGAATGAAGTCACGGATCATAGTGATGACAGGGGTCATGGAACATAGTAATAACAAGGGCATGGAACATTGTGATGACAAGGGCATGGAGCTGGTCTAATAAGTTTCATGATTATTGTGATGAGAGTTGGAATGGCACATTGTGATGACAAGGGCATGGAGCATTGTGATGACCAGGTCATGCAGTATTGTGAAGACAGGTGTCAGGGAGCATTGTGATGACATATGTAATAGCACATTGTGATGACAATGGCATGGAGCATTGTGATGCCAAGTGTCATGGAGGATTCTGATGACAAAGGTAATGGAGCATTGTGATGAGAAGACCATGGATAATAGTGATGATGAGCGTCATGGTGTGTTGTGATGATAAGAGTTATGGGACATTGTGATCACAAGGGTTTGGAGCATTATGATGACAGAGGTCATGGAGAATTTTTATTTCATTGTGATGACAATAGCCTGAAGCATTATGATGATGGGCATGGTGCATTGTGATGACAGTGTTCATGGATCATTGAGATGAAAAGGGTCATGGAGCACTGTGATTACATGGGTCTTGGAGCATTGTGATGACAAGGGCATGGAGCATTGTGAGGAGAAATCCATGGAACATTCTGATGACATGCGTCATGGAGCTTTGTGATGACAACGGCATGGAGCACTGTGATTACAGGGGTCTTGGAGCATTGTGATGACAGGGGTCAAGGAGCCCTGTGATGACAAGGCCATGGAACATTGTGATGGCACGGGTCTTGGAGCATTGTTATGACAGAGGTAATGGAGCATTGTTATGAGCAAGGCATTGAACATTGGTCTGAAATATTTCATTGATTATTGTGATGAGAGTGGGCATGGAGCATTGTGATGACAAGGGCACGGAACACTGTGATACATGGGTCATGGAGGATTGTAATGAAAAGGGCATGAAGCATTGTGATGAGAAGGGCATCGAGCATTGTGATGACAAGTGTCATGGAGCTTTGTGATGACAAGGGCATGGAGCAATATGATGAGAGTGTTCATGGAGAATTGTGATGACAATGACATGGAACATTGTGATGCCAAGAGTCATGGAGTTTTGTGATGACAAAAGTCATGGATCATTTTGATGACAAGTATGTGGTGCATTGTGATGAGAAGGGCAGGGAACATTTTGATGACAGGGTAATGCAGCAATTTGATGAAAAGTGTAATGGAACATTTTAATGACAGGGGTTATAGAACATTGTGATGCCATGGGTCATGTCGGTTTGGGATGAAAAGTGTCATTGAGCATTTTGATGACAGGGGTTATGGAACATTGTGATGAAAAGGAGATGTGGCATTGTGATGACAGGGGTCAAGGAACATTGTCATTACAGGGGTGAGGGAGTATTGTGATGACTAGGGATGGAACATTGTGATATCTCTGGTGAGAGAGCATTTGGATGAAAAGTGCATAGAGCATTGTGATTACAAGGTTTATGGAGCATAGCGATGACAAGGTTGTTGACCGTTGTGATGAAAGGCACATGGCACAGTGTGATGGCTAGGGTCATTGAGTATTGTTCTGACAAAGGCATGGAGCATTGTGATGACAAGGGTCACGGAGCATTGTGATGAAAAGTTCATGGAGCATTGTGTTTACAAAGGTCACAGACCCTTGTGATTACGCAGGCATGACCACTGTGATGACAAAAGTTATGAAGCATTGTGATGACTGGAGTCACGGAGCACTGTGATGACAGGGGTCATGGAGCATTGTGATGACAAGGGCATGGAGTATTGTGATGACAGGAGCATGGAGCATTGGTCTGACAAGTTACACTGATTATTGTGATGACAGTGGACATGGTGCATTGTGATGACAAGGGCATGGAGCATTGGTCTAATTAGTTTCATGGATTATTGCGATGACAGTTGGAAACGTGCATTGTGATGACAAGGGCATGGAGCATTGTGAAGACCAGGTCATGCAGTATTGTGAAGGGAGGTGTCAAGGAGCATTGTGATGACATATGTTATGGGCCATTGTGATGACAATGGCATGGAGCATTGTGATGCCAAGTGTCATGGAGGATTCTGATGACAAAGGTAATGGAGCACTGTGATGGCAATGGCTTGGAGCATTGTGCTGACAAGTGCATGGATAATAGTGATGACAAGTCTCATGGAGCATTCTGATGACAATATTGTGGAGTATTTTGATGACAATGGCATGGAGCATTGTGATGAAAACGGCATGGGGCATTGTGATGAACAAGGCATGGAGCCGTTTCGTGACAGTGTTCAAGAAGCATTCTGACGACAAGTGTCAGGGAGCACTGTGATTACAAGGTTTAGGGAGCATTGCAATGGAAAAGTTGTGGACCGTTGTGATGAAATGCACGTGGCACATTGTGATGTCAATGGTCATGGATAATTGTTCTGAAAAAGACATGGAGCATTATGATGACAAGTGTCACAGAGAATTGTGATGAAAATTTCAGGGAGCATTGTGGTTACAAAGGTCACAGAGCCTTGTGATGACGCGGGCATGGACCACTGTGATGACAAACGTTATGAAACATTGTGATGACTGGAGTCACGGAGCATTGTGAAGACAGGGGTCATGTAGCTTTGTGATGACAAGGGCATGGAGCATTGTGATGACAGGGGCATGGAGCATTGGTCTGACAAGTTTCATAGATTATTGTGATGACAGTGGGCATGGTGCATTGTGATGACCAGGGCCTGGAGCATTTTGATGAGAACGTCATGGAGTATTGTGAAGACAGGTGTCAAGGAGCATTGTGATGACATATGTCATGGTCCATTGCGATTACAATGGCATGGAGCATTGTGATGGAATATGTAATGGAGAATTGTGATGACAAATATAATGGAGCATTTTGATGATTAAGGCTTGGAGCATTATGATGACAAGGGCCATTGAAAATTTTCATGACAAGGTCGAGAAGCATTGTGATGACAAGTTCCTGGAGCATTGTGATGGCAAAACCATGGAGCCTTGTGATGACAAGTCTCATGGAGCATACTGATGAAAAGGGGCATGGAGCATTGTGATTAGAGGGGTCTTGGCACATTGTGATGACAAGGGCATGGAGCATTGTGAGGAGAAGACCAAGGAGCATTCTGATGGCATGCGTCATTGAGCTTTGTGATGACAAGGGCATGGAGCATTGTGATTACATGGGACTTGGAGCATTGTGATGAAAAGGGCATGGATCATGGTGATGAAAAAGGCATGGAGCCTTGTCATGACAGGGTTCAAGGACCATACAGACAACAAGTGTCAGGGAGCATTTTGATGACAAGTGTATTGAGCATTGTGATGAGAAGACCATTGATAATTGTGATGACGAGTGTCATGGTGCATTGTGATGACAAGTGATAGGGAATATTGTAATCACAAGTGTTTGGAGCATTGTTATGACAGAGGTCATGGAGCATTTTGCTTTCATTGTGATGACAATAGCATGAAGCATTATGATGATATGCATGGTGCATTGTGATGACAGGGTTCATGGATCATTGAGATGAAAAAGGGCATAGAGCATTGTGACTACAGGGTTTTTGGAGCATTGTGATGAGAAGGGTCATGGAGCTTTGTGATGACAAAGCCATGGAACATCGTGATGGCAGGGGTCATGGAGCATTGTTATGACTGGGGTAAAGGAGCATTGTGATGGCAAGGGCATGGAGCATTGTGATGAGAAGGCCATGGAGCATTCTGATGACATGTGTCATGGAGCTTTGTGAAGACAAGGGCATGGAGCAATGTGATGAGAGCGTTCATGGAGCATGGTGATGACAATGACATGGAGCACTGTGATGCCAAGGGTCATGGATCTTTGTGATGACAAAGGTGCTGGAGCACTTAGATGGCAAGGGCGTTGTGCATTGTGATGAGAAGGGCAGGGAGCATTTTGATGACAGGGTCTTGGAGCAATGTGATGAAAAGTGTCATGGAACATTTTGATGACAGGTGTTATGGAACACTGTGATGTCAGGGGTCATCAAACATTGTGATGATAAGTGCATGTAGCATTGTGATGACAGGAGTCATGGAACATTGTGATGACAGGGGTGAGGGAGTATTGTGACAAATAGTGATGTAGCATTGTGATATCAGTGGTGAGAGAGCATTTTGATGAGAGGTGCATGGAGCATTGTGATGACAAATTTTAAGGAGCATTGTGATGACAAGATTGTGGAGCACTGTGATGACAAGCGCATGGTGCATGGTGATGACATGTGTCATGGAGCATTGTGCTGACAAGCACATGGAGCATTGTGATGACAAGGATCAAAGAGCATTGTGATGAAAAGTTCATGGAGCATTGTGGTTAAAAAGGTCACAGAGACTGTTGATGACGAGGGCATGGACCACTGTGATGACAAAGGTCATGAAGCACTGTGATGACAGGAGTCACGGAGCATTGTGATGACAGAGGCCATGGAGCATTGTGATAACAAGGGCATGGAGCGTTTTGATGACAAGGGCTTGGAGCATTGGTCTAATAAGTTTCATGGATTATTGTGATGACAGTTGGAATGGTGCATTGTGATGAAAAGGGCATGGAGCATTGTGATGACCAGGTCATGCAGTATTGTGAAGACACGTGTCAGGTAGCATTGTGATGACATATGTAATGGCCCATTGTGATGACAATGGCTTGGAGCATTGTGATGATAAGGGTCAGGGAGCATTGTGCTGACAAGTGCATGGAGAATTGTGATGACAAGGGTCATGGAGCATTCTGATGACAAGCTTGTGGAGTATTTTGATGACTATGGCATGGAGCATTGTGATGAAAACGCCATGGGGCATTGTGATGAAAAAGGCATGGAGCCTTTTCGTGACAGGGTTCAAGGAGCATTCTGACGACAAGTGTCAGGGAGCATTTTGATGACAAGTGTATTGAGAATTGTGATGACAAAGGTCATGGAGCATTGTGATGAAAAGGGCATGGAGTATTGTGATGACAGGCATCATGGAGCGTTGTGATGAGAAGTGTTATGGAACACTGTGATCACAAGTGTGTGGAGCATTGTGATGACAGAGGTCATGGATAATTGGGATTTCAAGGAGCATGGAACATTGTGATGACAAGGGCATGAAGCAATGTGATCCCAAGATTCATGGAGGATTGTGATGACAATGGAAATGGAGTATTGTGATGACAAGCGCATAGAGCATTGTAATGACAAGGTCATGTAGCATTTTGCTGACAAAGGCATGGAGCATTGTGATGACATGTGTCATGGAGCACTGTGATGACAAGCGTCACGGAGCATTGTGAATACGGGGTCATGGAGCATTGGGATGACAATGGCATGGATCATTGTGATGAGAAGGGTCATGGAGCACTGGGCAGAAAATATTCATGGATTGTTGTGATTCCAGGGGTCATAAAGCATTGTGATGACAACGGAATGGAGCATTGTGATGACAAGAGTCCCAGATCATTGTGTTGTCAGGTGTCATGTAGTGTTGTGATGACAGTGGTCATGGAACATTGTGATGAGTAGGTCGTGGAGCATAGGGCTGAAAATTTTCATGGATTATTGTGAAGACAGGGGTCATGGAGCATTGCGATGACAAGGGAATGGAGCATGGTGATGACAAGGTCCTGGAGCATTGTGATGAGAAGACAATGGAGACTTGTGATGACAAGTCTCATGGAGCATTCTGATGAAAAGGGTCATGGAGCATTCTGATTACAGGGGTCTTGGAGCATTGTGATGCCTAAGGCACGGAGCATTGTGATGAGAAGGACATGGAGTGTTCTGATGACATGCGTCATGGAGTTTTTTGATGACAAGGACATGGAGCATTGTGATTACAGGGATCTTGGAGCACTGTGATGAAAAGGCCATGGATCATTGTGATGAAAAAGGCATGGCGCCTTGTCATGACAGGGTTCAAGGAACATACAGACAACAAGTGTCAGGAAGCATTTTGATGACAAGTGTATTGAGCATTGTGATGACAGAAGTCATGGAGCATTGTGATGAGAAGACCATTGATAATTGTGATGACACGCGTCATGGGGCATTGTGATGACAAGTTTTATGGAATATTGTGGTCACAAGGGTTTGGAGCATTGTTATGACAGAGGTCATGGAGCATTTTGATTTCATTGTGATGACAATAGCAAGAAGCATTATGATGATGGGCATTGTGCATTGTGATGACAGTGTTCATGGATCATTGAGATGAAAAGGGGCATACAGCATTGTGATTACAGGGTTCTTGGAGCATTGTGATGAGAAGGGTCATGGAGCTTTGTGATGACAAGGCCATGGAACATCGTGATGGCAGGGGTCATGGAGCATTGTGATGACTGGGGTAATTGAGCATTGTCATGGCAAGGGCATGGAGCATTTTGATGAGAAGGCCATGGAGCATTCTGATGACATGTGTCATGGAGCTTTGTGAAGACAAGGGCTTGGAGCAATGTGATGAGAGCGTTCATGTAGCATTGTGATGACAATGACATGGAGCTTTGTGATGCCAAGGGTCATGGATCTTTGTGATGACAATGGTCATGGAACATTTTGATGGCAAGGTCATTGTGAATTGTGATGAGAAGTGCTTGGAGCATTCTGATGACAGGGTCATGGAGCAATTTGATGAAAAGGGCATGGATCATTGTGATGGAAAATGCATGGAGCCTTGTCATGAAAGAGTGCACGGTGCATACTGAGGTCAATAGTCAGAGAGCATTGTGTTGACAAGGGTATTGAACATTGTGTTGACAAAAGGCATGGTGCATTGTGATGAGAAGCCCATGGATAACTGTGGTGACCAGCGTCATGGGGCATTTTGATGACAAGTGTTATGGGACATTGTGATCACAAGGGTTTGCAACATTGTGATGACAGATGTCATGGAGCTTTTTGATTTCATTGTGATGACAATAGCATGAAGCATTATGATGTTGGGCATGGTGCATTTTGCTGACAGCGTTCATGGAGCATTGTGATGAAAAGTGGCATGGAGCATTGGTCTGTCAAGTTTCTTGGATTATTGTGATAATAATGGGCATGGCACATTGTGATGACAAGGTCATGGAGCACTGTGATGACAAGGTCATGGATTATTGTGAAGAAAGGTGTCAGGGAGCATTGTGATGAAATATGTCATGTTCCAATTTGATGACAATATCATGGAGCATTGTGATGCCAATTGTTATGGAGGATTGTTGTGACAAAGTAAAGGAGCATTGTGATGACAAGGGCATGGAGCATTGTGATATCAAGGGTCATTGAGAATTTTAATGTCTTGGTCGTGAATCATTTTGATGAAAAGCGCATGGAGCTTCCTATGACAGGGTTCATGGATCTTTGCGATCACAAGTGCATGGAGTATTGTGATGACAAGAGCATATAAATTGTGATGTGAAGTGCCATGGAGCATTGTAATGACAAGGACGAGGAGAATTGTGAGGACAAGGGACATTGAGTTTTGTGATGACAAGGCATGGAGCATGGTGATGGCAAAACCGTGGAGCATTGTGATGAGAAGACCTTGGGTAATTGTGATGTCGAGCATCATGGAGCACTGTAATGACAAGGGTCATGGAGCATTGTGATGACAGGTGACAGGGAGCATTGTGATGACAGGTGTCATGGAGCATTGTGATGACAAGGGCATGGAGTATTGTGATGACAGGAGCATGGAGCATTGGTCTGACAAGTTACACTGATTATTGTGATGACAGTGGACATGGTGCATTGTGATGACAAGGGCATGGAGCATTGGTCTAATTAGTTTCATGGATTATTGCGATGACAGTTGGAAACGTGCATTGTGATGACAAGGGCATGGAGCATTGTGAAGACCAGGTCATGCAGTATTGTGAAGGGAGGTGTCAGGGAGCATTGTGATGACATATGTTATGGGCCATTGTGATGACAATGGCATGGAGCATTGTGATGCCAAGTGTCATGGAGGATTCTGATGACAAAGGTAATGGAGCACTGTGATGGCAATGGCTTGGAGCATTGTGCTGACAAGTGCATGGATAATAGTGATGACAAGGCTCATGGAGCATTCTGATGACAATATTGTGGAGTATTTTGATGAAAATGGCATGGAGCATTGTGATGAAAACGGCATGGGGCATTGTGATGAACAAGGCATGGAGCCGTTTCGTGACAGTGTTCAAGAAGCATTCTGACGACAAGTGTCAGGGAGCACTGTGATTACAAGGTTTAGGGAGCATTGCAATGGAAAAGTTGTGGACCGTTGTGATGAAATGCACGTGGCACATTGTGATGTCAATGGTCATGGATAATTGTTCTGAAAAAGACATGGAGCATTATGATGACAAGTGTCACAGAGAATTGTGATGAAAATTTCAGGGAGCATTGTGGTTACAAAGGTCACAGAGCCTTGTGATGACGCGGGCATGGACCACTGTGATGACAAACGTTATGAAACATTGTGATGACTGGAGTCACGGAGCATTGTGAAGACAGGGGTCATGTAGCTTTGTGATGACAAGGGCATGGAGCATTGTGATGACAGGGGCATGGAGCATTGGTCTGACAAGTTTCATAGATTATTGTGATGACAGTGGGCATGGTGCATTGTGATGACCAGGGCCTGGAGCATTTTGATGAGAACGTCATGGAGTATTGTGAAGACAGGTGTCAAGGAGCATTGTGATGACATATGTCATGGTCCATTGCGATTACAATGGCATGGAGCATTGTGATGGAATATGTAATGGAGAATTGTGATGACAAATATAATGGAGCATTTTGATGATTAAGGCTTGGAGCATTATGATGACAAGGGCCATTGAAAATTTTCATGACAAGGTCGAGAAGCATTGTGATGACAAGTTCCTGGAGCATTGTGATGGCAAAACCATGGAGCCTTGTGATGACAAGTCTCATGGAGCATACTGATGAAAAGGGGCATGGAGCATTGTGATTAGAGGGGTCTTGGCACATTGTGATGACAAGGGCATGGAGCATTGTGAGGAGAAGACCAAGGAGCATTCTGATGGCATGCGTCATTGAGCTTTGTGATGACAAGGGCATGGAGCATTGTGATTACATGGGACTTGGAGCATTGTGATGAAAAGGGCATGGATCATGGTGATGAAAAAGGCATGGAGCCTTGTCATGACAGGGTTCAAGGACCATACAGACAACAAGTGTCAGGGAGCATTTTGATGACAAGTGTATTGAGCATTGTGATGAGAAGACCATTGATAATTGTGATGACGAGTGTCATGGTGCATTGTGATGACAAGTGATAGGGAATATTGTAATCACAAGTGTTTGGAGCATTGTTATGACAGAGGTCATGGAGCATTTTGCTTTCATTGTGATGACAATAGCATGAAGCATTATGATGATATGCATGGTGCATTGTGATGACAGGGTTCATGGATCATTGAGATGAAAAAGGGCATAGAGCATTGTGACTACAGGGTTTTTGGAGCATTGTGATGAGAAGGGTCATGGAGCTTTGTGATGACAAAGCCATGGAACATCGTGATGGCAGGGGTCATGGAGCATTGTTATGACTGGGGTAAAGGAGCATTGTGATGGCAAGGGCATGGAGCATTGTGATGAGAAGGCCATGGAGCATTCTGATGACATGTGTCATGGAGCTTTGTGAAGACAAGGGCATGGAGCAATGTGATGAGAGCGTTCATGGAGCATGGTGATGACAATGACATGGAGCACTGTGATGCCAAGGGTCATGGATCTTTGTGATGACAAAGGTGCTGGAGCACTTAGATGGCAAGGGCGTTGTGCATTGTGATGAGAAGGGCAGGGAGCATTTTGATGACAGGGTCTTGGAGCAATGTGATGAAAAGTGTCATGGAACATTTTGATGACAGGTGTTATGGAACACTGTGATGTCAGGGGTCATCAAACATTGTGATGATAAGTGCATGTAGCATTGTGATGACAGGAGTCATGGAACATTGTGATGACAGGGGTGAGGGAGTATTGTGACAAATAGTGATGTAGCATTGTGATATCAGTGGTGAGAGAGCATTTTGATGAGAGGTGCATGGAGCATTGTGATGACAAATTTTAAGGAGCATTGTGATGACAAGATTGTGGAGCACTGTGATGACAAGCGCATGGTGCATGGTGATGACATGTGTCATGGAGCATTGTGCTGACAAGCACATGGAGCATTGTGATGACAAGGGTCAAAGAGCATTGTGATGAAAAGTTCATGGAGCATTGTGGTTAAAAAGGTCACAGAGACTGTTGATGACGAGGGCATGGACCACTGTGATGACAAAGGTCATGAAGCACTGTGATGACAGGAGTCACGGAGCATTGTGATGACAGAGGCCATGGAGCATTGTGATAACAAGGGCATGGAGCGTTTTGATGACAAGGGCTTGGAGCATTGGTCTGATAAGTTTCATGGATTATTGTGATGACAGTTGGAATGGTGCATTGTGATGAAAAGGGCATGGAGCATTGTGATGACCAGGTCATGCAGTATTGTGAAGACACGTGTCAGGTAGCATTGTGATGACATATGTAATGGCCCATTGTGATGACAATGGCTTGGAGCATTGTGATGATAAGGGTCAGGGAGCATTGTGCTGACAAGTGCATGGAGAATTGTGATGACAAGGGTCATGGAGCATTCTGATGACAAGCTTGTGGAGTATTTTGATGACTATGGCATGGAGCATTGTGATGAAAACGCCATGGGGCATTGTGATGAAAAAGGCATGGAGCCTTTTCGTGACAGGGTTCAAGGAGCATTCTGACGACAAGTGTCAGGGAGCATTTTGATGACAAGTGTATTGAGAATTGTGATGACAAAGGTCATGGAGCATTGTGATGAAAAGGGCATGGAGTATTGTGATGACAGGCATCATGGAGCGTTGTGATGAGAAGTGTTATGGAACACTGTGATCACAAGTGTGTGGAGCATTGTGATGACAGAGGTCATGGATAATTGGGATTTCAAGGAGCATGGAACATTGTGATGACAAGGGCATGAAGCAATGTGATCCCAAGATTCATGGAGGATTGTGATGACAATGGAAATGGAGTATTGTGATGACAAGCGCATAGAGCATTGTAATGACAAGGTCATGTAGCATTTTGCTGACAAAGGCATGGAGCATTGTGATGACATGTGTCATGGAGCACTGTGATGACAAGCGTCACGGAGCATTGTGAATACGGGGTCATGGAGCATTGGGATGACAATGGCATGGATCATTGTGATGAGAAGGGTCATGGAGCACTGGGCAGAAAATATTCATGGATTGTTGTGATTCCAGGGGTCATAAAGCATTGTGATGACAACGGAATGGAGCATTGTGATGACAAGAGTCCCAGATCATTGTGTTGTCAGGTGTCATGTAGTGTTGTGATGACAGTGGTCATGGAACATTGTGATGAGTAGGTCGTGGAGCATAGGGCTGAAAATTTTCATGGATTATTGTGAAGACAGGGGTCATGGAGCATTGCGATGACAAGGGAATGGAGCATGGTGATGACAAGGTCCTGGAGCATTGTGATGAGAAGACAATGGAGACTTGTGATGACAAGTCTCATGGAGCATTCTGATGAAAAGGGTCATGGAGCATTCTGATTACAGGGGTCTTGGAGCATTGTGATGCCTAAGGCACGGAGCATTGTGATGAGAAGGACATGGAGTGTTCTGATGACATGCGTCATGGAGTTTTTTGATGACAAGGACATGGAGCATTGTGATTACAGGGATCTTGGAGCACTGTGATGAAAAGGCCATGGATCATTGTGATGAAAAAGGCATGGCGCCTTGTCATGACAGGGTTCAAGGAACATACAGACAACAAGTGTCAGGAAGCATTTTGATGACAAGTGTATTGAGCATTGTGATGACAGAAGTCATGGAGCATTGTGATTAGAAGACCATTGATAATTGTGATGACACGCGTCATGGGGCATTGTGATGACAAGTTTTATGGAATATTGTGGTCACAAGGGTTTGGAGCATTGTTATGACAGAGGTCATGGAGCATTTTGATTTCATTGTGATGACAATAGCAAGAAGCATTATGATGATGAGCATGGTGCATTGTGATGACAGTGTTCATGGATCATTGAGATGAAAAGGGGCATACAGCATTGTGATTACAGGGTTCTTGGAGCATTGTGATGAGAAGGGTCATGGAGCTTTGTGATGACAAGGCCATGGAACATCGTGATGGCAGGGGTCATGGAGCATTGTGATGACTGGGGTAATTGAGCATTGTCATGGCAAGGGCATGGAGCATTGTGATGAGAAGGCCATGGAGCATTCTGATGACATGTGTCATGGAGCTTTGTGAAGACAAGGGCTTGGAGCAATGTGATGAGAGCGTTCATGTAGCATTGTGATGACAATGACATGGAGCTTTGTGATGCCAAGGGTCATGGATCTTTGTGATGACAATGGTCATGGAACATTTTGATGGCAAGGTCATTGTGAATTGTGATGAGAAGTGCTTGGAGCATTCTGATGACAGGGTCATGGAGCAATTTGATGAAAAGGGCATGGATCATTGTGATGGAAAATGCATGGAGCCTTGTCATGAAAGAGTGCACGGTGCATACTGAGGTCAATAGTCAGAGAGCATTGTGTTGACAAGGGTATTGAACATTGTGTTGACAAAAGGCATGGTGCATTGTGATGAGAAGCCCATGGATAACTGTGGTGACCAGCGTCATGGGGCATTTTGATGACAAGTGTTATGGGACATTGTGATCACAAGGGTTTGCAACATTGTGATGACAGATGTCATGGAGCTTTTTGATTTCATTGTGATGACAATAGCATGAAGCATTATGATGTTGGGCATGGTGCATTTTGCTGACAGCGTTCATGGAGCATTGTGATGAAAAGTGGCATGGAGCATTGGTCTGTCAAGTTTCTTGGATTATTGTGATAATAATGGGCATGGCACATTGTGATGACAAGGTCATGGAGCACTGTGATGACAAGGTCATGGATTATTGTGAAGAAAGGTGTCAGGGAGCATTGTGATGAAATATGTCATGTTCCAATTTGATGACAATATCATGGAGCATTGTGATGCCAATTGTTATGGAGGATTGTTGTGACAAAGTAAAGGAGCATTGTGATGACAAGGGCATGGAGCATTGTGATATCAAGGGTCATTGAGAATTTTAATGTCTTGGTCGTGAATCATTTTGATGAAAAGCGCATGGAGCTTCCTATGACAGGGTTCATGGATCTTTGCGATCACAAGTGCATGGAGTATTGTGATGACAAGAGCATATAAATTGTGATGTGAAGTGCCATGGAGCATTGTAATGACAAGGACGAGGAGAATTGTGAGGACAAGGGACATTGAGTTTTGTGATGACAAGGCATGGAGCATGGTGATGGCAAAACCGTGGAGCATTGTGATGAGAAGACCTTGGGTAATTGTGATGTCGAGCATCATGGAGCACTGTAATGACAAGGGTCATGGAGCATTGTGATGACAGGTGTCAGGGAGCAATGTGATGACAGGGGTCATGGAGCAATGTGATGACAAAGGCATGGAGCATTGTGATGACAAGGGCATGGAGAATTGCAATGTTAAGAGAATGGAGAATTGTGATGACAAGAGCATGTAACATTTTGATGAGAAGTGTCATGTAGCATTGTGATGACAAGTACGTGGAGAATTTTGATGACAAGGGACATGGAGCATTTTGATAACCAGGGCATAGATCATTGTGATGACAGGGGTCATGAAGCATTATTATGACAAGGGCCATGGTGCATTCTGATATAAGATATCACTTATGAAGGGAATGTAAACATGGCTACATATGAACTGATTTAGGGAAGAGAACAGAGTCTCAGATTTAGAAAACACTCTAACGCTTGCTTAAGGGGAAAGACAGGTGGGGACATGCACAAAACAAAAGTTTGATATTAGCACAGGTACCGTTCCATAATCCAAAAACAAAAGAGACAAGCCCTACTCCTTCCTCAGTGAACGGAACCCAACATCCCTATACCCCGCAGAGAAATATATCTGACTAGTAAGAATATTTAAACCTATGTATTGATATGTCTCCGTAAGGTAACTAAGTGTGTCGAGAATGACATAAACATGGCAGAGAGAATCAGCTCAAACCCAATATAAAAATGAATTTCAAAACAAAACATAAAAAAAGAACAATTCTTACACAATACCTTCAGGGTCGCTGATGAAACCTGGAATGACCCTATCTACAACGACAGCTGGATGTGGCATAATGATGGACACTTGGGACTGAGAGGATTGGTGAGATTGGGTGAGCAAATGTAGACCCTTTAAAGCCAGAATGTGTGGCACCCATTCCATGGGTCCCAACAGGCCAGGTTTAAGGGCATATTACTACAGCTATAATATGTACGGGAACCCTAGAGAATGGACACAGTGTGAATAAGAAAGGTTTCTAATACTCAACGAATAGTCCCACTCCTGGTGCTCCCATTTGAGTTTCCAACTGCTTTACTATCAATCTCCCAACTTGGAGAGACAGCACCTTTAACCTGCTGTTTCGCACAGGTTGCCAATTGGGCAGAGGATGAAAGGGAAGAGGGAGAACCAGTGAGAGAGTAGCTGTTAGACATTTGGACGGGCACATGTCACTCTTATTTCGCGGGAAGAAGAAGAAATAACGAAAGCCTCAGCCACCCACCGGGAACCAGTAGAGGTCCTGAACCAAAATATTGGACTTGCGTTCAGCTCACAAAAAAAAGAGTTAAATAATGTAGCTCACTGGCACAACAATTAACAAACAGGCAGAGTAATAAAGGAAAACTATTGTCCAAAAATCTGTTGAGGGACGGCAACGAGGCGTACTTGAAAACGAGGCAGAATAGCAGGAAACAGATTTCAAGACGTACATTGGAATCGCATTTAAGGCACAGGAAGAGGGGCACAACATCGACAATGATGCACTTGGCCAAAAAGGGCGTATGCGTTTTTTCCTGAATATATTCAGGAGAAAACACATACGCACTTTTTGGCCAAGCAAGCATGCTGGCAATGCAAATCTGCACTACAAAATATCACTTCCCACTTGTCAAATGGTTCATCCACAAAATGGGTAAAAACCAGAAAGGCAAGACAGGCCCTGGAGAACAGGGAGCCTTCTTATGCTGATGGGCGGGATGTAAATTGCCAACTGCCTATCTGGAGGAGTGCATTGTGTTCCCTAAAACAATAAACAACAGAGCTACAGAGCCAAGGGCACTTCCAGTCTGGGGAATATATCTTGGGAAAGCAGAAAATAAATAAGACAGAGCCACCCCAAAATTTAGGGCTGCACTGCTTACAAGAACCTCAACTTAGGTACAACTTAACTATCCCAGGAAATATAAATATGGTTTAAAATATTTTGCTACTTACGTACGATGGAATATCCCTCAGCCATGAAATCAATGTCATAAGACCAGTAGCAGCAAAATGAGTGGATTCACGTACGATGATTCTAACTGAAATAAGTCACACAGATAAAGAAACTTATCATAAGATATCACTTATGAAGGTCCTCTAAACATGGCTAAACATGAACAGAGTTAGGAAAGCGAACAGAGTCTCACATTTAGAAAACACTCTTATGCTTGCTTAAGGGGGAAGATGAGGTGGGGTGCTGCAGAAAACCAGCATTTGATATAACTACACGTACCATTCCAAAAACCAACTATGGAATATACAACACCTACACCTTCCTCAGTGAAAGGAACTCAAAACACGATATTTCCCACAGAGGAATATATCTGACTAGTAAGAATATTAAAACCTATGTATTGATATGTTTCCGTAATGGAATCAAGTGTGTCTAGACTGGCATAATCATTGCAGTGAGAATCAGCTCAAACCCACTATAAAAAGGAATTTCAAAAAAAAAAACCGAAAAACATGGAAATTATTTACAATTCCTTTAGGGGCTCTAAAGAAACCTGGAATGACCCTATCTACAATGACAGCTGGATATGGCAAAAGGCTGGACTCTTGGGACTGAGAGGATTGGTGAGATTGGTTGAGCAAATGCACACCATTTAAAGCAATAATGTGTGGCACCCATTCCATGTGTCCCAACTCTCCAGGTTGAAGTCAATATTACTACAGCTATAACATGTACGGGAAACCTAGAGAATAGACACTCTGTAAATACGAAAGGTTTCTAAAACTCAACTAATAGTCCCTCTCCTGGTGCTCCGGTTTTACTTTCCAACAGCTTTACTATCAATCTCCCAACTTGGAGAGACAGCCCCTTTAACCTCC
This sequence comes from Mesoplodon mirus, assembly GCF_964341445.2. Classification (NCBI taxonomy): domain Eukaryota; kingdom Metazoa; phylum Chordata; class Mammalia; order Artiodactyla; family Ziphiidae; genus Mesoplodon; species Mesoplodon mirus. Next base: position 27,737 of record NW_028294821.1, on the reverse strand, counting down.
TGCTTCGCACAGGTTGCCAATTTGGCAGAGGATGAAAGGGAAGAGGGAGAACCAATGAGAGAGTAGCTGTTAGGCATTTGGACGGGCATATGTCACTCTAATTTCCCGGCAAGAAGAAGAATTAACCAATGTCTCAGCCACCACTCGGGATCCAGATTACGTCCTGAATCAAAATTGTGGACTTGCGTTCAGCTCACAAAAAACGAGTTGAAAAATGAAGCTAAGGGGCACAGCAATTCACAAACTGGCAGAGTAATAAAGGACAACTATCGTCCAAAAATCTGTTGAGGTAAGGCAATGAGGGGGACTTGAAAGCGAGGCAGAATAGTAGGAAGCAGATTTCAAGAGGTACGTTGGAATCATGTGTAAAGCACATGAACAGGGGCACAACATAGACAGTGATGAACTTGGCCAAAAACGGCGTATGCGTTTTCTACTGAATATATTAAGGACAAAACGCATACGCAATTTTTGGCCTAGGAAACAAGGGGGCAATGCAAATCTGCATTATAAAGAAGTATCACTCCCCAGCGGTCAAAAGGGACATCCAGAAAATGTGTAAATACCAGAGAGGCAAGACAGGCCCTGGAGAACAGGGAGCCTTCTTATGCTGATGGGCGGGATGTAAATTGCCAACTGCCTCACTGGAGGAGTGCATTGTGTTCCCTAAAACAAGTAAACAACAGAGCTACAGAGCCAAGGGCACTTCCAGTCTAGGGAATATACCTTGGGAAAACTGAAATTCAATAAGACAGAGCCACCCCAAAATTTAGGGCTGCACTGCTTACAAGAACGTCAACTTGGGTACACCTTAAATATCCCAGGAAATATAAAAATGGTTCAAAAAATTGTGGTATTTACATACGATGGAATATCCCTCAGCCATGAAATCAAAGTCATAAGACCAGTAGCAGCAAAATGAGTGGATTCAGGTACGATGATTCTAAGTGAAATAAGTCACACAGAAAAAGAAACGTATCATGGGATATCACTTATGAAGATCCTGTAAACATGGCTACACATGAACTGAGTTAGGAAAGAGAAGAGAGTCTCACATTTAGAAAACACTCTTATGCCTGCTTAAGGGGGAAGGAGAGGTGGGGTGATGCATAAAACCAGAGTTTGATATAAGCACAGGTACCGTTCCAAAAACCAACTATGGAATAGACAAGACCTACCTACACCATCCTCAGTGCAAGGGACACAAAACCACATATTTCACGTAGAGGAATATATCTGACTAGTAATATTCTTAAAATCTATGTATTGATATGTCTCCATAAGGGAATCAAGTGTGTCTAGACTGGCATAAACATGGCAGCGAGAATCAGCTCAAACCCACTATAAAAAGGAATTTCAAAAACAAAACAAAAAAACAGGGAAATTCTTTTCAATTCCTTCAGGGTCTCTGATGAAACCTGGAATGACACTGTCTAAAATGACAGCTGGATGTGGCATAAGGCTGGACACTTGGGACTGAGAGGATTGGTGAGATTGGGTAAGCAAAAGCAGACCCTTTAAAGCAATAATGCATGGCACCCATTCCATGGGTCCCAACTCTCCAGGTTGTAGGGAAAATTACTACAGCTATAACATGTACAGGAGACCTAGAGAATGGACACACTGTGAATACGAAAGGTTTCTAAAAGTCAACGAATAATACCTCTCCTGGTGCTCCGGTTTGACTTTCCAAGTGCTTTACTATCAATCTCCCAACTTGGAGAGACAGCCCCTTTAACCTCCTGGTTCTCACAGTTTGCCAATTTGGCAGAGGATGAAAGGGAAGAGGGAGAACCAATGAGAGAGTAGGTGTTAGGCATTTGGACGGGCATATGTAACTCTAATTTCCCGGCAGGAAGAAGAATTAAACAAAGTTGCAGCCACCCACCGCTAAACAGTATAGGTCCTTAACCAAAATATTGGACATGCGTTCAGCTCACAAAAAACGAGTTGAAAAATGGAGCTCAAGGGCAAAACAATTCACAAACTGGCAGAGTAATAAAGGACAACTATCATCAAAAAATCTGTTGAGGGAAGGCAAAGAGGCGGACTTGAATGCGAGGGAGAATAGCAGGAAACAGATTTCAAGAGGTACGTTGGAATCACCTGTAAAGCACAGGAAGAGGGGCACAACTTCGATAATGATGCACTTGGCCAAAAAGGGCGTATGCATTTTCTCCTGAATATATGCAGGAGAAAACGCATACGCACTTTTTGGCCAAGCAAGCACACAGGCAATGCAAATCTGCACTACAAAGAAGTATCGCTCCCCACCGTTCAAAAGGGGCAACCACAATATGTGTAAATACCAGAAAGGCAAGACAGTCTCTGGAGAACTGGGAGCCTTGTTATACTGATGGGCGGGATGTAAATTGCAAACTGCCTCACTGGAGGAGTGCATTGTGTTCCCTAAAACAAGTAAACAACAGAGCTACAGAGCCAAGTGCACTTCCAGTCTAGGGAATATACCTTGGGAAATCTGAAAATCAACAAGACAGAGCCACCCTCAAATTTAGAGCTGCAATGCTTACAAAAACCTCAACTTGGGTACACCTTAAATATCCCAGGAAAGATAAAAATGGTTCAAAAAATTGTGGTACTTACGTACGATGGAATATCCCTCAGCCATGAAATCAATGTCATAAGACCAGTAGCAGCAAAATGAGTGGATTCAGGTACGATGATTCTAAGTGAAATAAGTCACACAGAAAAGGAAGCTTATCATAAGATATCACTTATGAAGAACCTGTAAACATGGCTACACATGAACTGAGTTAGAAAAGAGAACAGAGTCTCAAATTTAGAAAACACTCTTATGCCTTAAGGGGGAAGGAGAGGTGGGGTGATGCATAAAACCAGAGTTTGATATAAGCACAGGTACCTTTCCAAATCCAACTATGAAATAGACAAGACCTACCTACACCATCCTCAGTGCAAGGGATTCAAAACCACATATTTCACGTAGAGGAATATATCTGACTAGTAATAATCTTAAAATCTATGTATTGATATGTCTCAGTAAGGGAATCAAGTGTGTCTAGACTGGCATAAACATGGCAGCGAGAATCAGCTCAAACCCACTATAAAAAGGAATTTCAAAAACAAAACAAAAATCAGGGAAATTCTTTACAATTCCTTCACGGTCTCTGATGAAACCTGGCATGACCCTGTCTACAATGACAGCTGGATGTGGCATAAGGCTGGACTCTTGGGACTGAGGGGATTGGTGTGATTGGGTGAGCAAATGCAGACCATTTAAAGCAATAATGCATGGCACCCATTCCATGGGTCCCAACTCTCCAGGTTGAAGGGAATATTACTACACCTATAACATGTACGGGAAACATAGAGAATGGACACACTGTGAATATGAAAGGTTTGTGAAACTCAACGAATAGTCCGTATCCTGGTGCTCTGGTTTGACTTTCCAACTGCTTAACTATCAATCTCCCAAATTGGAGAGACAGCCCCTTTAACCTCCTGGTTGTCACAGGTTGCCAATTTGGCAGAGGATGAAAGGGAAGAGGGAGAACCAATGAGAGAGTAGCTGTTAGGCATTTGGACGGGCACATGTCACTCTAATTTCCCGGCAGGAAGAAGAATTAACCAAAGTCTCAACCACCCACTGGGAACGAGTATAGCTCCTGAAACAAAACTTTGGACTTGCATTCAGCTCACAAAAACGGAGTTGAAAAATGGAGCTTAAGGGTACAGCAATTCACAAACTGGCAGAGTAAAAAAGGACAACTATCATCCAAAAATCTGTTGAGGGAAGGCAACGAGGCGGACTTGAAAGCGAGGAAGAATAGCACGAAGCAGATTTCAAGAGGTACATTGGAATCTCCTGTAAAGCACAGGAAGAGGGGCAAAACTTCGACAATGATGCACTTGGCCAAAAAGGGCGTATGCATTTTCTCCTGAATATATGCAGGAGAAAACGCATACGCCCTTCTTGATCAAGCAAGGAAGCGGGCAATGCAAATCTGCACTACAAAGAAGTATCACTTCCCACCGGTCAAAAGGGACATCCACAAAATGGGTAAAAACCAGAAAGGCAAGACAGGCCCTGGAGAACAGGGAGCCTTGTTATGCTGATGGGCGGGATGTAAACTGCCAACTGCCTCACTGGAGGAGTGCATTGTGTTCCCTAAAACAAGTAAACAACAGAGCTACAGAGCCAAGGGCACTTCCAGTCTAGGGAATATACCTTGGGAAAACTGAAATTCAATAAGACAAAGCCACTGTCAAATTTAGGCCTGGACTTCTTTCAAGAATCTCAACTTGGGTACACGTGAAATATCCCAGGAAATATAAAAATGGTTCAAAAAATTGTGGTACTTACGTACGATGGAATATCCCTCAGCCACGAAATCAATGTCATAAGACCAGTAGCAGCAAAATGAGTGGATTCAGGTTCGATGATTCTAAGTGAAATAAGTCACACAGAAAATGAAGCTTATCATAAGATATCACTTATGAAGATCCTGTAAACATGGCTACACATGAACTGAGTTAGGAAAGAGAACAGAGTCTCACATTTAGAAAACACTCTTATGCCTGCTTAAGGGGGAAGGAGAGGTGGGGTGATGCATAAAACCAGAGTTTGATATAAGCAGAGGTACCGTTCCAAAAACCAACTATGAAATAGACAAGACCTACCTATACATTCCTCAGTGAAAGGGAATCAAAACCCCATATTTCTCGCAGAGGAATATATCTGAATAGTAAGAATTTTAAAACCTATGTATTGATATGTCTCCGTAAGGGAATCAAGTGTGTCTAGACTGGCATAAACATGGCAGCGAGAATCAGCTCAAACCCACTATAAAAAGGAATTTCAAAAACAAAACAAAAATCAGGGAAATTCTTTACAATTCCTTCACGGTCTCTGATGAAACCTGGCATGACCCTGTCTACAATGACAGCTGGATGTGGCATAAGGCTGGACTCTTGGGACTGAGGGGATTGGTGTGATTGGGTGAGCAAATGCAGACCCTTTAGATCAATAATGCATGGCACCCATTCCATGGGTCCCAGCTCTCCAGGTTGAAGGGAATATTACTACAGCTATAACATGTACGGGAAACCTAGAGAATGGACACACTGTAAATACTGAAGGTCTCAAAAACTCAAAGAATAGTCCCTCTCCTGGTTCTCCAGTATGAATTTCCAACTGCTTTCCTATCAATCTCCCAACTTGGAGAGACTGCCCCTTTAACCTCTTCATTCATACAGGTTGCCAATTTGGCAGAGGCTGAAAGGGAAGAGGGCGAACCAATGAGAGCGTAGCTGTTAGGCATTTGGACGGGCACATGTCACTCTGATTTCCCGGAAGGAAGAAGAATTAACCAAAGTCTCAACCACCCACCAGGAACCAGTATAGGTCCTGAACCAAAATATTGGTCTTGCATTCAGCTCACAAAAAACGAGTTGAAAAATGGAGCTTAGTGTCAGAATAATTCACAAACTGGCAGAGTAATCAAGGCCAACTATCGTCCAGAAATCTGTTGAGGGAAGGCAACAAAGTGGACTTGAAAGGGAGGCTGAACAGCAGGAAACAGATTTCAAGAGTTACGTTTGAATCGTCTGTAAAGGACAGGAAGAGGGGCACAACTTTGACAATGAAGCACTTGGCCAAAAAGGGCATAGGCATTTTCTCCTGAATATATGCAGGAGAAAACGCATATGCCCTTTTTGGCCAAGCAAGAAAGCAGGCAATGCAAATGTGCACTACAAACAAGTATCACTTCCCAATGGTCAAAAGGGATATCCACAAAATGTGTAAATACCAGAAAGGCAAGACAGGCCCTGGAGAACAGGGAGCCTTGTTATGCTGATTGGTGAGATGTAAATTGCCAACTGCCTCACTGGAGGAGTGCATTGTGTTCCCTAAAACAAGTAAACAACAGAGCTACAGAGCCAAGTTCACTTCCAGTCTAGGGAATATACCTTGGGAAAACTGAAAATCAATAAGACAGAGCCACACCCAAATTTTAGGGCTGCACTGCTTACAAGAACCTCAACTTGGGTACACCTTAAATATCCCAGGAAATATAAAATTGGATCAAAAAATTGTGGTACTTACGTATGATGGAATATCCCTCAGCCACGAAATCAATGTCATAAGACCAGTAGCATCAAAATGAGTAGATTCAGGTACGATGATTCTAAGGGAAATAAGTCACACAGAAAATGAAACTTATCATAAGATATCACTTATGAAGATACTGTAAACATGGGTACACATGAACTGAGTTAGGAAAGAGAACAGAGTCTCACATTTAGAAAACACTCTTTTGCCTGCTTAAGGGGGAAGGAGAGGTGGGGTGATGCATAAAACCAGAGTTTGATATAAGCACAGGAACCGTTCCAAAAACCAACTATGGAATAAACAAGACCTACCTATACATTCCTCAGTGAAAGGGACTCAAAACCCCATATTTCTCGCAGAGGAATATATCTGACTAGTAAGAATCTTAAAACCTATGTATGGATATGTCTCCGTAAGGGAATCAAGTGTGTCTAGACTGGCATAAACATGGCAGCGAGAATCAGCTCAAACCCACTATAAAAAGGAATTTCAAAACCAAAACAAAAAAACAGGGAAATTCTATACAATTCCTTCAGGGTCTCTGATTAAACGTGGAATGACCCTGTCTACAATGACAGCTGGATGTCGCATAAGACTGGACACTTGGGACTGAGAGGATTGGTGAGATTGGGTGAGCAAATGCAGACCCTTTAAAGCAATAATGCATGACACCCATGCCATGGGTCCCAACTCTCTAGGTTGAAGGGAATATTACTACAGCTATAACATGTACGGGAAACCTAGAGAATGGACACACTGTGAATACGAAAGGTTTCTAAAACTCAACTAATAGTCCCTCTCCTGGAGCTCCAGTTTGACTTTCTAACTGCTTTACTATCAATCTCCTAACTTGGAGAGACAGCCCCTTTAACCTCCTGGTTCTCACAGGTTGCCAATTTGGCAGAGGATGAAAGGGAAGAGGGTGAACCAATGAGAGAGTAGCTATTAGGCATTTGAAAGGGCATATGTCACTCTAATTTCCCGGCAGGAAGAATAAATAATCAAAGTTGCAACCACCCACCAGGAACCAGTATAGTTACTGTACCAAAATATTGGACATGCGTTCAGCTCAAAAAAAACGAGTTAAAAAATGGAGCGCACAGGCACAGCAATTCACAAACTCGCAAAGTAATAAAGGACAACTATCATCCAAAAATCTGTTGAAGGAAGGCATCGAGGTGGACTTGAAAGCGAGGCAGAATAGTAGGAATCAGATTTCAAGAGATACATTGGAATCACCTGTAAAGCACAGGAAGATGGGCACAACTTTGACAACGATGAACTTGGCCAAAAAGGGTGTATGCATTTTCTACTGAATATATGCAGGAGAAAACGCATACACTCTTTTTGGCCAAGCAAGCAAGCAGGCAATGCAAAGCTGAACTACAAAGAAGTATCACTTCCCACCAGTCAAAAGGGACATCCACAAAATATGTAAAAACCAGAAAGGCAAGACAGGCCCTGGAGAACAGGGAGCCTTGTTATGCGGTTGGGCGGGATGTAAATTGCCAACTGCCTCACTGGAGGTGTGCATTGTGTTCCCTGAAACAAGTAAACAACAGAGCTACAAAGCCAAGGGCACTTCCAGTCTAGGGAATATACCTTGGGAAAACTGAAAATCAATAAGACAGAACCACCCTCAAATTTAGGGCTGCACTGCTTACAAGAACGTCAACTTGGGTACACCTTAAATATCCCAGGAAACATAAAAATGGTTCAAAAAATTGCGGTACTTATGTACGATGGAATATCCCTCAGCCATGAAATCAATGTCATAAGACCAGTAGCAGCAAAATGAGTGGATTGTGGTACGATGATTCTAAGTGAAATAAGTCACACAGAAAAAGAAGCTTATCATAAGATATCACTTATGAAGATCCTGTAAACATGGCTACACATGAACTGAGTTAGGAAAGAGAACAGAGTCTCACATTTAGAAAACACTCGTATGCCTGCTTAAGGGGGAAGGAGAGGTGCGGTGATGCATAAAACCAGAGTTTGATATAAGCACAGGTACCGTTCCAAAAACCAACTATGGTATAGACAAGACCTACCTATACCTTCCTCAGTGAAAGGGACTCAAAACCCCATATTTCACGCACAGGAATATATCTGACTAGTAAGAATTTTAAAACCTATGTATTGATATGTCTTCGTAAGGGAAACAAGTGTCTCTAGATTTGCATAACCATGCCAGCGAGAATCAGCTCAAATCCACTATAAAAAGGAATTTCAACAACAAAACAAAAAAACACGGAAATTCTTTACAATTCCTTCAGGGTCTCTGATGAAATGTGGAATGACCCTGTCTACAATGACAGCTGGATGTGGCATAAGGCTGGACACTTGGTACCGAGAGGAATGGTGAGATTGAGTGAGCAAATGCAGACCCCTTAAATCAATAATGCATGGCACCAATTCCATGGGTCCCAACTCTCCAGGTTGAAGGGAATATTACTACAGCTATAACATGTACGGGAAACCTAGAGAATGGACACACTGAAAATACTGAAGGTCTCAAAAACTCAACGTATAGTCCCTCTCCTGGTGCTCCGGTATGACTTTCCAACTTCTTTACTATCAATCTCCCAACTTGGAGGGACAGCCCCTTTAACCTCCTGGTTCTCACAGATGGCCAATTTGGCAGAGGATGAAAGGGAAGAGGGAGAACCAATGAGAGAGTAGCTGTTAGGCATTTGGACGGGCATCTGTCACTCTAATTTCCCGGCAGGAAGAAGAATTAACCACAGTTGCAGCCACCCACCGGGAACCAGTATATGTCCTGAACCAAAATATTGGACATGCGTTTAGCTCACAAAATACGAGTTGAAAAATGGAGCTCAAGGGCACAGCAATTTACAAACTGGCAAAGTAATAAAGGACAACTCTCATCCAAAAATCTGTTGAGGGAAGGCAACGAGCCGGACTTGAAAGCGAGGCAGAATAGCAGGAAACAGATTTCAAGAGGTACGTTGGAATCACCTGTAAAGCACAGGAAGAGGGGCACAACTTCGACAATGATGTACTTGGCCAAAAAGGGCGTATGCATTTTCTCCTGAATATATGAAAAAGAAAATGCATACGCCCTTTTTGGCCCAGCAAGCAAGCGGGCAATGCAAATCTGCACTACAAAGAAGTATCACTTCCCACCAGTCAAAAGGGACATCCACAAAATGTGTAAATACCAGAAAGGCAAGACAGGCCCTGGAGAACAGGGAGCCTTGTTATGCTGATAGACGTGATGTAAATTGTCAACTGACTCACTGGAGGAGTGCATTGTGTTCCCTAAAATAAGTAAACAACAGAGCTACAGAGCCAAGGGCACTTCCAGTCTAGGGAATATACCTTGGGAAAACTGAAAATCAATAAGACAGAGCCACCCTCAAATTTAGGGCTGCACTGCTTACAGGAACCTCAACTTGGGTAAAACTTAAATATCCCAGGAAATATAAAAATGGTTCAAAAAATTGTGGTACTTACGTACGATGGAATATCCCACAACTATGAAATCAATGTCATAAGACGAGTAGCAGCAAAATGAGTGGATTCAGGTACGATGATTCTAAGTGAAATAAGTCACACAGAAAAAGAAGCTTATCATAAGATATCACTTATGAAGATCCTTTAAACCTGGCTACACATGAACTGAGTTAGGAAAGAGAACAGAGTCTCACATTTAGAAAACACTATTATGCCTGCTTAAGGGCGAAGGAGAGGTGGGGTGATGCATAAAACCAGCGTTTGATATAAGCACAGATACCGTTCCAAAAACCAACTATGGAATAGACAAGACCTACTTATACCTTCCTCAGTGAAAGGGACTCAAAACCCCATATTTCCTGCAGAGGAATATATCTGACTAGTAAGAATCTTAAAACCTATGTATTGATATGTCTCCATAAGGGAATCAAGTGTTTCTAGACTGGCATAAACATGGCAGCGAGAATCAGCTCAAACCCACTATAAAAAGGAATTTCAAAAACAAAACAAAAAAACAGGGAACTTCCTTACAATTCCTTCAGGGTCTCTGATGAAACCTGGAATGACCCTGTCTAAAATGACAGCTGGATATTGCATACGTCTGGACACTTGGGAGTGAGGGGAACGGTGCGATTGGGTGAGCAAATGCAGACGCTTTAAAGCAAAAATGCATGGCACCCATTCCATGGGTCCCGACTCTCCATGTTGAAGGGAATATTACGACAGCTATAACATGTACGGGAAACCTAGAGAATGGACACACTCTGAATACGAAAGGTTTGTAAAACTCAACGTATAGTCCCTCTCCTGGAGCTCCAGTTTGACTTTCCAACTGCTTTACTATCAATCTCCCACCTTGGAGAGAGAGACCCTTTAACCTCCTGGTTCTCACAGGTTGGCAATTTGGCAGAGGATGAAAGGGAAGAGGTAGAACCAATGAGAGAGTAGCTGTTAGGCATTTGGACGGGCATATGTCACTCTAATTTCCTGGGAGGAAGAAGAATTAACCAAAGTTGCAACCACCCACCCGGAACCAGTATAGGTCCTGAACCAAAATATTGGACATGCGTTCAGCTCACAAAAAACGAGTTGAAAAATGGAGCTCAAGGGCATAGCAATTCACAAACTGGCAAAGTAATAAAGGACAACTATCATCCAAAAATCTGTTGAGGGAAGGCAATGAGGTGGCCTTGAAATCCAGGCAGAATAGCAGGAAACAGATTTCAAGAGGTACACTGGAATCCACTTTAAAGCACAGGAAGAGGGGCACAACTTCGACAATGATGCACTTGGCCACAAAGGGCGTATGAAATTTCTCCTGAATATATGCAGTAGAAAACGCATACACCCTTTTTGGCCAAGCAAGCTAGCGGGCAATGCAAATCTGCACTACAAAGAAGTATCACTTCCCACTGGTAAAAAGGGACATCCACAAAATGTGTAATATTCACAAAGGCAAGACAGGCCCTTGGGAACTGGGAGCCTTGTTATGCTGATGGGCGGGATGTAAGTTGCCAACTGCCTCTCTGGAGGAGTGTTTTGTGTTCCCTAAACAAGTAAACAACAGAGGTACAGAGCCAAGGGCACTTCCATTCTAGGAAATATACCTTGGGAAACTGAAAATCAATAAAACAGTGCCACCCCAAAATTTAAGCCTGCACTGCTTACAAGAATCTCAACTTGGGTACACCTTGAATATCCCAGGAAAGATAAAAATGGTTCAAAAAATCGTGGTACTTACGTACGATGGAATATCCCTCAGCCATGAAATCAATGTCATAAGACCTGTAGCAGCAAAATGAGTGGATTCAGGTACGATGATTCTAAGTGAAATAAGTCACACAGAAAAAGAAACTTATCATGAGACACCACTTATGAAGATCCTGTAAACATGGCTACACATGAACTGAGTTAGGAAAGAGAACAGAGTCTCACTTTTAGAAAACACACTTATGCCTGCTTAAGAGGGAAGGAGAGGTGGGGTGATGCATAAAACCAGAGTTTGATATAAGCAGAGGTAACGTTCCAAAAACCAAGTATGGAATAGACAAGACCTACACCTTCCCCAGTGAAAGGGACTCAAAACCCCATATTTCGCGCAGAGGAATATATCTTACTAGTAAGAATCTTAAAACCTATGTATTGATATGTCTCCGTAAGGAAATCAAGTGTGTCTAGACAGGCGTAAACATGGCAGCGAGAATCAGCTCAAACCTACTATAAAAAGGAATTTCAGAAACAAAACAAAAAAACAGGGAAATTCTTTACAATTCCTTCAGAGACTCTGTTGAAACCTGGAATGACCCTATCTACAATGACAGCTGGATGTGGCATAAGGTTGGACACATGGGACTGAGAGGATTGGTGATATTGGGTGAGCAAATGCAGACCCTTTAAAGCAATAATGCATGACACCCATTCCATGGGTCATAACTCTCCTGTTTGAAGGGAATATTACTATAGCTATAACATGTATGGGAAACCTAGGGAATGGACATACTGTGAATACGAAACTTTTCTAAAACTCAAGGAATAGTGCCTCTCCTTGTGCTCCAGTTTGACTTTTCAACTGCTTTACTATCAATCTCCCAACCTGGAGAGACAGCACCTTTAACCTCCTGGTGCACTCAGGTTGCCAATTTGGCAAAGGATGAAAGGGAAGAGGGAGAACTAATGAGAGAGTAGCTGTCAGGCATTTGGTCGGGGATATGTCACTCTTATTTCCCGGGAGGAATAATTAACCAAAGTCTCAGCCACCAACCGAAAACCAGTAGAGGCCCTGAAGCAAAATATTGGACTTGCCTTCAGCTCACAAAAAACGAGTTAAAAAATGGAGCTATGGGGCAGAGCAATTCACAAACTGGCAGACAAATAAAGGGCAACTATCGTCCAAAAATCTGTTGAGGGAAGGCAACGAGGCGGACTTGAAAGCGAGGCAGAATAGCAGGAAACAGATTTCAAGAGGTACGTTGGAATCACCTTTAAAGCACAGGAAGAGGGGCACAACTTCGACAGTGATGCACTTGGCCTAAAAGGGCGTATGCGTTTTCTCCTGAATATATTCAGGAGAAAACGCATACGCCCTTTTTGGCCAAGCAAGCAAGCGGGCAATGCAAAACTGCACTACAAAGAAGTACTACTTCCCACCAGTCAAAAGGGACATCCACAAAATATGTAAAAACCAGAAATTCAAGAAAGGCCCTGGAGAACAGGGAGCCTTGTTATGCTGATGGGCGTGATGTAAATTGCCAACTGCCTTTCTGGAGGAGTGCATTGTGTTCTCTAAAACAAGTAAACAACAGAGCTACAGAGCCAAGGGCTCTTCGAGTTTTGGAAATATACCTTGGGAAAACTGAATATCAATAAGACAGAGCCACCGCAAAATTAACGCCTGCACTGCTTACAAGAACCTCAACTTGGGTACACTTTAAGTATCCCAGGAAATATAAAAATGGTTCAAAAAATTGTGGTACTTACGTAAGACGGAATATCCCTCAGCCATGAAATCAATGTCATAAGACCAGTAGCAGCAAAATGAGTGGATTCAGGTACGATGATTCTAAGTGAAATAAGTCACACAGAAAAAGAAACTTATCATAAGATATCACTTATGAAGATCCTGTAAACATGGCTACACATGAACTGAGTTAGGAAAGAGAAGAGAGTCTCACATTTAGAAAACACACTTATGCCTGCTTAAGGGGGAAGGAGAGGTGGGGTGATGCATAAAACCAGAGTTTGATATAAGCACAGGTACCGTTCCAAAAACCCACTATGGAATAGAGAAGACCTACACCTTCCTCAGTGAAAGGGACTCAAAATCCCATATTTCCCGCAGAGGAATATATCCGAATAGTAAGAGACTTATAACCTAAGTACTGATATGTCTCCGTAAGGGAATCATGTGTGTCTAGACTGGCATAAACATGGCAGCGAGAATCAGCTCAAACCCACTATAAAAAGGAATTTCAAAAACAAAACAAAAATCAGGGAAATTCTTTACAATTCCTACAGGGTCTCTGTTGAAACCTGGAATGACCCTATCTACCATGACAGCTGTATGTGGCATAAGCCTGGACCCATGGGACTGAGAGGATTGGTTAGATTGGGTGAGCAAACGCAGACCCTTTAAAAGAATAAAGCATGGCACCCATTCCATGGGTCCCAACTCTCCAGGTTGAAGGGAATATTACTACAGCTATAACATGTATGGGAAACCTAGAGAATGGACACACTGTGAATATGAAAGGTTTCGAAAACTCAACGAATTGTCCGTCTCTTGGTGCTCCAGTTTGACTTTCCAACTGCTTTACTATCTGTGTCCCAACTTGGAGAGACAGCACCTTTAACCTCCTGGTTCGCACAGGTTGCCAATTTGACAAAGGATGAAAGGGAAGAGGGAGAACCAATGAGAGAGTAGCTGTTAGGCATTTGGACGGGCACATGTCACTCTTATTTCCCGGGAGGAAGAAGAATTAACCAAAGTCTCAGCCACCCACCGAAAACCAATATATATCCTGAACCAAAATATTGGACTTGCATTCAGCTCACAAAAAACTAGTTAAAAAATGGAGCTCAGGGGTCTTCCCTTGTGGCGCAGTTGTTGAGAATCTGCCTGCTAATGCAGGGGACACGGGTTCGAGCCCTGGTCTGGGAGGATTCCACGTGCCGTGGAGCAACTAGGCCCATGAGCCACGACTACTGAGCCTGCACGTCTGGAGCCTGTGCTCTGCAACAAGAGGCCGCGATAGTGAGAGGCCCACGCACTGTGATGAAGAGTGGCCCACGCTTGCCACAACTAGAGAAAGCCCTCGCACAGAAACAAAGACGCAACACAGCAAAAATAAAAAAATTAATAAAAAAAAGAAAAAATGGAGCTCAGGGGCACAGCAATTCAAAAACTGGCAGAGTAATAAAGGGCAACTATCGTCCAAAAATCTGTTGAGTAGAGGCAACGTGGGGGACTTGAAAGCGAGGCAGAATAGCAGGAAACAGATTTCAAGTTGTACATTGGAATGGCACTTAAAGCACAGGAAGAGGGGCACAAATTCGACCATGATGCTCTTGGCCAAAAAGGGCGTATGCGTTTTCTCCTGAATATATTCAGGAGAAAACGCATACGCCCTTTTTGGCCAAGCAAGCAAGCGGGCAATGCAAATCTGCACTACAAAGAAGTATCACTTCCCTCCAGTCATTAAGGGCATCCAAAAAATGGTTAAAAACCAGACAGGCAAGACAGGCCGTGGAGAAGAGGGAGCCTTGTTATGTTGATGGGCGGGATGTAAATTGCCAACTACCTCTCTGGATGAATCCATTGTGTTCCCTAAAACAAGAAAACAACAGAGCTACAGAGCCAAGGGCACTTCGAGTCTACGGAATATTCCTTGGGAAAACTGAAACTCTGTAAGACAGAGCCACCCCAAAATTTAGGGCTGCACTGCTTACAAGAACCTCAACTTGGGTACACCTTAAATATCCCAGGAAGTATAAAAATGGTTCAAAAAATTGTGGTACTTACGTACAATGGAATATCCCTCAGCCATGAAATCAAACGCATAGACCAGTAGCAGCAAAATGAGTGGATTCTGGTACGATGATTCTAAATGAAATAAGTCACACAGAAAAAGAAACATATCATAAGATATCACTTATGAAGATCCTGTAAACATGGCTACACATGAACTGAGTTAGGAAAGACAACAGAGTCTCACATTTAGAAAACACTCTTATGCCTGCTTAAGGGGGAAGGAGAGGTGGGGTGATGCATAAAACAAGAGTTTGATATAAGCACAGGTAACGTTCCAAAAACCAACTATGGAATAGACAATACCTACAACTTCCTCAGTGAAAGGGACTCAAAATCCCATATTTCCCGCAGAAGAGTATATCTGACTAGTAAGAATCTTAAATCCTATGCATTGATATGTCTCTGTAAGGGAATCAAGTGTGTCTAGACTGGCATAAACATGGCAGCGAGAATCAGCTCAAACCCACTATAAAAAGGAATTTCGAAAACAAAACAAAACAACAGGAAAATTCTTTACAATTCCTTCAGGGTCTCTGTTGAAACCTTGAATGACCCTATCTACAACGACAGCTGGATGTGGCATAAGGCTGGACACATGGGACTGAGAGTATTGGTGAGATTGGGTGAGCAAATGCAGACCCTTTAAAGCAATAATGCATGGCACCCATTTCATGGGTCCCATGTCTCCATGTTGAAGGGAATATTACTACAGCTATAACATGTACGGGAAACCTAGAGAATGGACACACAGTGAATACGAAAAGTCTCTAAAACTCAAATAATAGTGCCTCTCCTTGTGCTCCAGTTTGAGTTTCCAACTGCTTTACTATCAATCTCCCAACTTGGAGAGACAGCACCTTTAACCTCTTGGTGTGCTCAGGTTGCCAATTTGGCAAAGGATGAAAGGGAAGAGGGAGAACCAATGAGAGAGTAGCTGTTAGGCATTTGGACGGGCACATGTCTTTCTTATTTCCTGGGAGGAAGAAGAATTTACCAAAGTCTCAGCCACCCACCAAAACCAGTATAGGTCCTGAACTAAAATATTGGACTTGCGTTCAGCTCACAAAAAACGAGTTAAAAAATGGAGTTTTGGGGCAGAGCAATTCACAAACTGGCAGAGTAATAAAGGCCAGCTATCATCCAAAAATCTGTTGCGGGAAGGCAACGAGGCGGACTTGAAAGCAAGGCAGAATAGCAGGAAACAGATTTCAAGAGGTACGTTGGAATCGCCTTTAAAGCACAGGAAGAGGGGCACAACTTCGACAATGATGCACTTGGCCAAAAAGGACATATGCGTTTTCTCCTGAGTATATTCAGGAGAAAACGCATACGCCCTTTTTGGCCAAGCAAGCAAGTGGGCAATGCAAGTCTGCACTACAAAGAAGTATCACTTCCCACTGGTCAAAAGGGACATCCAACTTATGGGTAAAATTCAGAAAGGCAAGAGAGGCCCTGGAAAACTGGGAGCTTTGTTATGCTGATGGGTGCGATGTATATTGCCAACTGCCTCTCTGGAGGAGTGCATTGTGTTCCCTAATGCAAGTAAACAACAGAGCTACAGAGCCAAGGGCACTTCCAGTATAGGGAATATACCTTGGGAAAACTGAAAATCAATAAGACAGAGCCACACCAAAATTTAGGCTTGCACTGATTACAAGAACCTCAACTTGTGTACACCTTGAATATCCCAGGAAATATAAAATTGGTTCAAAAATTGTGGTACATACATACGATGGAATATCACTCAGCCATGAAATTAATGTCATAAGACCAGTAGCAGCAAAATGAGTGGATTCAGGTACGATGATTCTAAGTGAAATAAGTCACACAGAAAAAGAATCTTATCATAAGATATCACTTAAGAAGATCCTGTAAACATGGCTACACATGAACTGAGTTAGGAAAGAGAACAGAGTCTCACATTTAGAAAACACTCTTATGCCTGCTTAAGGGGGAAGGAGAGGTGGGGTGATACATAAAACCAGACTTTCATATAAGCACAGGTAGCGTTCCAAAAACCAACTATGCAGTAGACAATACCTACAACTTCCTCAGTGAAAGGGACTCAAAACCCCATATTTCTCACAGAGGAATATATCCGACTAGTAAGAAATTTAAATCCTATGTACTGATATGTCTCCGTAAGTGAATCAAGTGTGTCTAGACTGGCATAAACATGGCAGCGAGAATCAGCTCAACCCCACTATAAAAAGGAATTTTAAAAACAAAAAAAAAAAAACAGGGAAATTCTTTACAATTCCTACAGGGTCTCTGTTGAAACCTGGAATGACCCTATCTACAATGACAGCTGAATGGGGCATAAGGCTGGACACATGGGACTGAGAGGATTGATGAGATTGGGTGAGCAAATGCAGACCCTTTAAAACAATGAAGCATGGCACCCATTCCATGGGTCCCAACTCTCCAGGTTGAAGGGAATATTACTACAGATTTAACATATATGGGAAACCTAGAGAAAGGACACACTCTGAATACAAAAGGTTTCTAAAACTCAACGAATAGTGCCTCTCTTGGTGCTCCAGTTTGGCCTTCCACCTGCTTTAGTATCAATGTCCCAACTTGGAGAGACAGCACCTTTAACCTCCTGGTTCGCATAGGTGGCCAATTTGGCAAAGGATGAAAGGGATGTGGGAGAACCAATGAGAGAGTAGCTGTTAGGCATTTGGACTAGCACATGTCACTCTTATTTCCCGGGAGGTAGAAGAATTAAACAAAGTCTCAGCCACCCACCGAAAACCAATATATATCCTGAACCAAAATATTGGACTTGCATTCAGCTCACAAAAAACTAGTTAAAAAATGGAGCTCAGGCGCACAGCAATTCACAAACTGGCAGATTAATAAAGGGCAACTATCGTCCAAAAATCTGTTGAGTGGAGGCAACGAGGTGGACTTGAAAGCGAGGCAGAAAAGCAGGAAACAGATTTCAAGAGGTACATTGGAATCGCCTTTAAAGCACAGGAAGAGGGGCACAAATTCGACAATGATGCACTAGGCCAAAAAGGGCGTATGCATTTTCTCCTGAATATATTCAGCAGAAAACGCATACGCCCTTTTTGGCCAAGCAAGCAAGCGGGCAATGCAAATCTGCACTAAAAAGAAGAATCACTTCCCACCAGTCAAAAGGGAAATCCACAAAATGGGTAAAAACCAGAAAGTCAAGGCAGGCCCTGGAGAACAGGGAGCCTTGTTATGCTGATGGGTGGCATGTAAATTGCCAACTGCTTCCCTGGAGGAGTGCATTGTGTTCCCTAAAACAAGTAAACAACAGAGCTACAGAGCCAAGGGCACTTCGAGTCTAGGGAATATTCCTTGGGAAAACTGAAACTCTATAAGACAGAGCCACCCCAAAATTTAGGGCTGCAATACTTACAAGAACCTCAACTTGGGTACACCTTAAATATCCCAGGAAATATAAAAATGGTTCAAAAAATTGTGGTACTTACGTATGATGGAATGTCCCTCAGCCATGAAATCAAATTCATAAGACCAGTAGCAGCAAAATGAGTGGATTCAGGTACGATGATTCTAAGTGAAATAAGTCACACAGAAAAAGAAACGTATCATAGGATATCACTTATGAAGATCCTGTAAGCATGGCTACACATGAACTGAGTTAGGAAAGAGAAGAGAGTCTCACATTTAGAAAACACTCTTATGCCTGCTTAAGGGGGAAGGAGAGGTGGGGTGATGCATAAAACCAGAGGTTGATATAAGCACATGTACCGTACCAAAAACCAACTATGGAATAGACAATACCTACAACTTCCTCAGTGAAAGGGACTCAAAATCCCATATTTCCCGCAGAAGAATATATCTGACTAGTAAGAATCTTAAAACCTATGAATTGATATGTCTCTGTAAGGGAATCAAGTGTGTCTAGACTGGCATAAACATGGCAGCGAGAATCAGCTCAAACCCACTATAGGGGTAAGATGGCGGAAGAGTAAGACGCGGAGATCACCTTCCTCCCCACGGATACACCAGAAATACAGCTACACGTGGAACAACTCCTACAGAACACCTACTGAATGCTGGCAGAAGACCCCAGACCTCCCAAAAGGCAAGAAACTCCCCACACACCTGGGTAGGGCAAAGCGGAGAGATCCGCACACAGAGGATCGGTGCCGAGTGGCACTCACCAGCCCGAGAGGCTTGTCTGCTCGCCCGCCGGGGCACGCAGCGCTGGAAGCTGAGGCTCGGGCTTCGGTCAGAGCGCAGGGAGAGGACTGGGGCTGGCGGTGAGAACTCAGCCTGAAGGGGGCTAATGTGCCACAGCTAGCCGGGAGGGTGTCCGTGAAAACTCTGGAGCTGCCGAAGAGGCAAGAGACTTTTTCTTCCCTCTTGGTTTCCTGGTGCGCGAGGAGAGGGGATTAAGAGCGCTGCTTAAAGGGGCTCCATAGACGGGCGCGAGTCGCGACTGAAAGCGCGGAGCCCAGTGACGGGCGTGGGACGCTGGGGCTGCTGCTGCCGCCGCCAAGAAGCCTGTGTGCGAGCGCAGGTCACTGCCCACACCGCCCTTCCGGGAGCCTGTGCAGCCCGCCACTGCCGGGGTCCCAGGATCCAGGGGCGGCTTCCCTGGGAGAACGCACGGCGCGCCTCGGGCTGGTGCAACGTCACGCCGACCTCTGCCGCTGCAGGCTCGCCCCGCACTCCGTGCCCCTCCCTCCCTCCCGGCCTGAGTGAGCCAGAGTCCCGGAAGAGGCTGCTCCTTTAACCCTGTCCTATTTGAGCGAAGAGCAGACGCCCTCCGGCTACCTACACGCAGAGGCGGGGCCAAATCCAAAGCTGAGACCCAGGAGCTGTGAGAACAAAGAAGAGAAAGGGAAACCTCTCCCAGCAGCCTCAGAAGCAGCGGATTAAAGCTCCACAATCAACTTGATGTATCCTGCATCTGTGGAATACATGAATAGACCACACATCATCCCAAATTGAGGAGCCCGGAGTCAGTGCTGTGCCTCTGAGGTGGGAGAGCCAACTTCAGGACACTGGTCCACAAGAGACCTCCCAGCTCCACATAATATCAAACGGCGAAAATCTTCCAGAGATCTCCATCTCAACACCAGCACCCAGCTTCACTCAACGACCAGCAGGCTACAGTGCTGGACACCCTGAGCCAAACAACTAGCAAGACAGGAACACAACGCCACCCATTAGCAGAGAGGTGGCCTAAAATCATAAAAAGTCCACAGACACCCCAAAACACACCACCAGACGTGGACCTGCCCACCAGAAAGACAAGATCCAGCCTCATCCACCAGAACACAGGCACTAGTCCCCTCCACCAGGAAGCCTACACAACCCACTAAACCAACCTTAGCCACTGGGGACAGACACCAAAAACAACAGGAACTACGAACCTGCAGCCTGCAAAAAGGAGACCCCAAATACAGTAACATAAGCAAAATGAGAAGACAGAAAAACACACAGCAGGAGAAGGAGCAAGATAAAAACCCACCAGACCTAACAAATGAAGAGGTAATAGGCACTCTACCTGAAAAAGAATTCAGAATAATGATGGTAAAGATGATCCAAGATTCTATTTCCCAGATCCAAAATCTTGGAAATAGAATAGACAAAATGCAAGAAACAGTTAACAAGGACCTAGAAGAACTAAAGATGAATCAAGCATCGATTAAAAACACAATAAATGAAATAAAAAATACTCTAGATGGGATCAATAGCAGAATAACTGAGGCAGAGGAACGGATAAGTGAGGTGGAAGATAAAATAGTGGAAATAACTGCTGCAGAGCAAAATAAAGAAAAAAGAATGAAAAGAACAGAGGACAGTCTCAGAGACCTCTGGGACAACATTAAACGCACCAACATTCGAATTATAGGGGTTCCAGAAGAAGAAGAGAAAAAGAAAGGGACTGAGAAAATATTTGAAGAGATTATAGTTGAAAACTTCCCTAATATGGGAAAGGAAATAGTTAATCAAGTCCAGGAGGCACAGAGAGTCCCATACAGAATAAATCCAAGGAGAAATACGCCAAGACATATATTAATCAAACTGTCAAAAATTAAACACAAAGAAATCATATTAAAAGCAGCAAGGCAAAAACAACAAATAACACACAAGGGAATCCCCATCAGGATAACAGCTGATCTCTCAGCAGAAACTCTACAAGCCAGAAGGGAGTGGCAGGACATACTTAAAGTGATGAAGGAGAAAAACCTGCAACCAAGATTACTCTACCCAGCAAGGATCTCATTCAGATTTGATGGAGAAATTAAAACGTTTAGAGACAAGCAAAAGCTGAGAGAGTTCAGCACCACCAAACCAGCTTTACAACAAATGCTAAAGGAACTTCTCTAGGCAAGAAACACAACAGAAGGAATATACCTACAATAATGAACCCAAAACAATTAAGAAAATGGGAATAGGAACATACATATCGATAATTACCTTAAATGTAAATGGACTAAATGCTCCCACCAAAAGACACAGAGTGGCTGAATGGATACAAAAACAAGACCCATCTATATGCTGTCTACAAGAGACCCACTTCAGACCTAGAGACACATACAGACTGAAAGTAAGGGGATGGAAAAAGATATTCCATGCAAATGGAAACCAAAAGAAAGCTGGAGTAGCAATTCTCATATCAGACAAAATAGACTTTAAAATAAGGACTACTAGAAGAGACAAAGAAGGACACTACATAATGATCAAGGGATCGATCCAAGAAGAAGATATAACAATTGTAAATATTTATGCACCAAACATAGGAGCACCTCAATACATAAGGCAAATACTAACAGCCATAAAAGGAGAAATCGACAGTAACACAATCATAGTAGGGGACTTTAACACCCCACTTTCACCAATGGACAGATCCTCCAAAATGAAAATAAATAAGGAAACACAAGCTTTAAATGATACATTAAACAAGATGGACTTAATTGATATTTATAGGACATTCCATCCAAAAACAACAGAATACACATTTTTCTCAAGTGCTCATGGAACATTCTCCAGGATAGATCATATCTTGGGTCACAAATCAAGCCTTGGTAAATTTAAGAAAATTGAAATTGTATCAAGTATCTTTTCCGACCACAATGCTATGAGACTAGATATCAATTACAGGAAAAGAGCTGTAAAAAATACAAACACATGGAGGCTAAACAATACACTACTTAATAACGAAGTGATCACTGAAGAAAGCAAAGAGGAAATTAAAAAATACCTAGAAACAAATGACAATGGAGACACGACGACCCAAAACCTATGGGATGCAGCAAAAGCAGTTCTAAGAGGGAAGTTTATAGCAATACAATCCCACCTTAAGAAACAAGAAACATCTCGAATAAACAACCTAACCTTTCACCTAAAGCAATTAGAGAAAGAAGAACAAAAACATCCCAAAGTTAGCAGAAGGAAAGAAATCATAAAAATCAGATCAGAAATAAATGAAAAAGAAATGAAGGAAACGATAGCAAAGATCAATAAAACTAAAAGCTGGTTCTTTGAGAAGATAAACAAAATTGATAAACCATTAGCCAGACTCATCAAGAAAAAAAGGGAGAAGACTCAAATCAATAGAATTAGAAATGAAAAAGGAGAAGTAACAACTGACACTGCAGAAATACAAAAGATCATGAGAGATTACTATAAGCAACTCTATGCCAATAAAATGGACAACCTGGAAGAAATGGACAAATTCTTAGAAATGCACAACCTGCCAAGACTGAATCAGGAAGAAATAGAAAATATGAACAGACCAATCACAAGCACTGAAATTGAAACTGTAATAAAAAATCTTCCAACAAACAAAAGCCCAGGACCAGATGGCTTCACAGGCGAATTCTATCAAGCATTTAGAGAAGAGCTAACACCTATCCTTCTGAAACTCTTCCAAAATATAGCAGAGGGAGGAACACTCCCAAACTCATTCTACGAGGCCACCATCACCTTGATACCAAAACCAGGCAAGGATGTCACAAAGAAAGAAAACTACAGGCCAATATCACTGATGAACATAGATGCAAAAATCCTCAACAAAATACTAGCAAACAGAATCCAACAGCACATTAAAAGGATCATACACCATGATCAAGTGGGGTTTATTCCAGGAATGCAAGGATTCTTCAATATACGCAAATCAATCAACATGATACACCATATTAACAAATTGAAGGAGAAAAACCATATGATCATCTCAATAGATGCAGAGAAAGCTTTCGACAAAATTCAACACCCATTTATGATAAAAACCCTGCAGAAAGTAGGCATAGAGGGAACTTTCCTCAACATAATAAAGGTCATATATGACAAACCCACAGCCAGCATCGTCCTCAATGGTGAAAAACTGAAACCATTTCCACTAAGATCAGGAACTAGACAAGGTTGCCCACTTTCACCACTCTTATTCAACCTAGTTTTGGAAGTTTTAGCCACAGCAATCAGAGAAGAAAAGGAAATAAAAGGAATCCAAATTGGAAAAGAAGAAGTAAAGCTGTCACTGTTTGCAGATGACATGATACTATACATAGAGAATCCTAAAGATGCTACCAGAAAACTACTAGAGTTAATCAATGAATTTGGTCAAGTTGCAGGATACAAAATTAATGCACAGAAATCTCTGGCATTCCTATATACTGATGATGAAAAATCTGAAAGTGAAATCAAGGAAACACTCCCATTTACCATTGCAACAAAAAGAATAAAATATCTAGGAATAAACCTACCTAAGGAGACAAAAGACCTGTATGCAGAAAATTATAAGACACTGATGAAAGAAATTAAAGATGATACAAATAGATGGAGAGATGTACCATGTTCTTGGATTGGAAGAATCAACATTGTGAAAATGACTCTACTACCCAAAGCAATCTACAGGTTCAATGCAATCCCTATCAAACTACCACTGGCATTTTTCACAGAACTAGAACAAAAAATTTCACAATTTGTATGGAAACACAAAAGACCCCGAATAGCCAAAGCAATCTTGAGAACGAAAAATGGAGCTGGAGGAATCAGGCTCCCTGACTTCAGACTATACTACAAAGCTACAGTAATCAAGACAGTATGGTACTGGCAAAAAAACAGAAAGATAGATCAATGGAACAGGATAGAAAGCCCAGAGTTAAACCCACGGACATATGGTCACCTTATCTTTGATAAAGGAGGCAGGAATGTACAGTGGAGTAAGGACAGTCTCTTCAATAAGTGGTGCTGGGAAAACTGGATAAGGACATGTAAAAGTATGAGATTAGATCACTCCCTCACACCATACACAAAAATAAGCTCAAAATGGATTAAAGACCTAAATGTAAGGCCAGACACTATCAAACTCTTAGAGGAACACATAGGCAGAACACTCTATGACATAAATCACAGCAAGATCCTTTTAGACCCACCTCCTAGAGAAATGGAAATAAAGACAAAAATAAACACATGGGACCTAATGAAACTTAAAAGCTTTTGCACAGCAAAGGAAACCATAAACAAGACCAAAAGACAACCCTCAGAATGGGAGAAAATATTTGCAAATGAAGCAACTGACAAAGGATTAATCTCCAAAATTTATAAGCAGCTCATGCAGCTCAATAACAAAAAAACAAACAACCCAATCCAAAAATGGGCAGAAGACCTAAATAGACATTTCTCCACAGAAGATATACAGACTGCCAACAAGCACATGAAAGGATGCTCAACATCTTTACTCATTAGAGAAATGCAAATCAAAACTACAATGAGATATCACCTCACACCAGTCAGAATGACCATCATCAAAAAATCTAGAAACAATAAATGCTGGAGAGGGTGTGGAAAAAAGGGAACACTCTTGCACTGCTGGTGGGAATGTGAATTGGTACAGCCGCTATGGAGAACGGTATGGAGGTTCCTTAAAAAAACTACAAATAGAACTACCATATGACCCAGCAATCCCACTACTCGGCATATACCCTGAGAAAACCATAATTCAAAAAGAGACATTTACCAAAATGTTCATAGCAGCCCTATTTACAATAGCCCGGAGATGGAAACAACCTAAGTGTCCATCATCGGATGAATGGATAAAGAAGATGTGGCACATATATACAATGGAATATTACTCAGCCATAAAAAAAAATGAAATTGAGCTATTTGTAATGAGGTGGATAGACCTAGAGTCTGTCATACAGAGTGAAGTAAGTCAGAAAGAGAAAGACAAATACTGTATGCTAACACATATATATGGAATTTAAGAACAAAAATGTCATGAAGAACATAGGGGTAAGACAGGAATAAAGACACAGACCTACTAGAGAATGGACTTGAGGATATGGGGAGGGGGAAGGGTAAGCTGTGACAAAGAGAAAGAGCGGCATGGACATATATACACTACCAAACGTGAGGTAGATAGCTAGTGGGAAGCAGCCGCATAGCACAGGGAGGTCAGCTCGGTACATTGTGACCACCTGGAGGGGTGGGATAGGGAGGGTGAGAGGGAGACGCAAAAGGGAGGGGTTATGGAAACATATGTATATGTATAACTGATTAAATTTGTTATAAAAAAATAAAAATAAAAAAAACAAACCCCACTATAAAAAGGAATTTCGAAAACAAAACAAAAAAACAGGGAAATTATTTACAATTCCTTCAGGGTCTCTGTTGAAACCTGGAATGACCTTATCTACAACGACAGCTGGATGTGGCATAAGGCTGGACATATGGGACTGAGAGTATTGGTGAGATTGGGTGAGCAAATGCAGACCCTTTAAAGCAATAATGCATGGAACCCATTCCATGGGTCCCATGTCTCCAGGTTGAAGGGAATATTACTACAGCTATAACATGTACGGGAAACCTAGAGAATGGACACACAGTGAATACGAAAAGTCTCTAAAACTCAAAAAATAGTGCCTCCCCTGGTGCTCCAGTTTGACTTTCCTACTGCTTTACTATCAATCTCCCAACTTGGAGAGACAGCACCTTTAACCTCTTGGTGTGCTCAGGTTGACAATTTGGCAAAGGATGAAAGGGAAGAGGGAGAACCAATGAGAGAGTAGCTGTTAGCCATTTGGGCGGGCACCTGTCACTCTTATTTCCTGGGAGGAAGAAGAATTTACCAAAGTCTCAGCCACCCACCAAAAACCAGTATAGGTCCTGAACCAAAATATTGGACTTGCGTTCAGCTCACAAAAAAAGATTTAATAAATGGAGCTTTGGGGCAGAGCAATTCACAAACTGGCAGAGTAATAAAGGCCAACTGCCATCCAAAAATCTGTTGAGGGAAGGCAACGAGGCGGACTTGAATGTGAGGCAGAATAGCAGGAAACAGATTTCAAGAGGTACGTTGGAATCGCCTTTAAAGCACAGGAAGAGGGGCACAACTTCGACAATGATGCACTTGGCCAAAAAGGGCATATGCGTTTTCTCCTGATTATATTCAGGTAAAAACACATACGCCCTTTTTGGCCAAGCAAGCAAGTGTGCAATGCAAGTATTCACTACAAAGAAATATCACTTCCCACTGGTCAAAAGAGTCATCCACCATATGGGTAAAATTAAGAAAGGCAAGAGAGGCCCTGAAGAACAGGGAGCCTTTTAATGCTGATGGGCAGGATGTAAATTGCCAACTGCCTCTCTGGAGGAGTGCATTGTGTTCCCTAAACAAGTAAACAACAGAGCTACAGAGCCAAGGGCACTTCCAGTCTAGGGAATATACCTTGGGAAAACTGAAAATCAATAAGACAGAGCCACACCAAAATTTAGGCCTGCACTGATTACAAGAACCTCAACTTGGGTACACCTTGAATATCCCAGGAAATATAAAAATGGTTCAAAAATTTGTGGTAATTACATACGATGGTATATCCCTCAGCCATGAAATCAATGTCATAAGACCAGTGGAAGCAAAATGAGTGGATTCAGTTACGATGATTCTAAGTGAAATAAGTCACACAGAAAAAGAATCTTATCATAAGATATCACTTAAGAAGTTCCTGTAAACATGGCTACACATGAACTGAGTTTGGAAAGAGAACAGAGTCTCACATTTATAAAACACTTTTATGCCTGCTTAAGGGGGAAGGAGAGGTGGGGTGATGCATAAAACCATAGTTTGATATAAGCACGGGTACAGTTCCAATAACCAACTATGGAATAGACAAGACCTACACCTTCCTCAGTGAAAGGGACTCAAAACCCAATATTTCCCGCAGAGGAATATATCTGTCTAGTAAGAATCTTAAAACCTATGTATTGATATGTCTCCGTAAGGGAAAGAAGTGTGTCTAGACTGGCATAAACATGGCAGCGAGAATCAGCTCAAACCCACTATAAAAAGGAATTTCAAAAACAAAACAAAAAACAGCGAAATTCTTTACAATTCTTGCAGTGTCTCTAATGAAACCTGGAATGACCCTATCTACAACGAAAGCTGGATGTGGCATAAGGCTGGACACATGGGACTGAGAGTATTGGTGAGATTGGGTGAGCAAACGCAGACCCTTTAAAGCAATAATGCATGGCACCCATTCCATGGGTCCCAACTCTCCAGGTTGTAGGGAATATTACTACAGCTATAACATGAATGGGAAACCTAGAGAATGGACATACAGTGAATACGAAACGTTTGTAAAACTCAACGGATAGTGTCTCTCCTTGTACTCCAGTTTGACT
>NW_028294822.1:0-111000 GCF_964341445.2 Mesoplodon mirus | reverse complement strand
TGTGATGACAAGGGTCACGGAGCATTGTGATGAAAAGTTCATGGAGCATTTTGGTTACAAAGGTCACAGAGCCTTGTGATGACACCGGCAAGGACCGTTTTGATGACAAACATTATGACACATTGTGATGACTGGAGTCACGGTGCACTGTGATGACAGGGGTCATGGAGCACTGTGATAACAAGGTCATGGAGCAGTGTGATGACAGGGGCATGGAGCATTGGTCTGGCAAGTTTCATAGATTATTGTGATGAGAGTGGACATGGTGCATTGTGATGACAGGGGCATGGAGCATTGGTCTGACAAGTTTCATAGATTACTGTGATGACAGTGGACATGGTGCATTGTGATGACAAGGGTATGGATCATGGTGATGAGAAGGTCATGGAGTATTGTGAAGACAGGTGTCAGGGAACATTGTGGTGACATATGTCATGGTCCATTGCGATGATAATGGCATTGAGCATTGTGATGTCAAATGTAATGGAGGATTGGGATGACAAGTAAAATGGAGCATTGTGATGACTAGGGCTTGGAGCACTATGATGACAAGGGCCATTGAGAATTTTCATGACAAGGTCGTGAAGCATTGTGATGACAAGGTCCTGGAGCATTGTGATGAGAAATCCATGGAGCCTTGTGATGACAATCTCATATAGCATACTGATCAAAAGGGGCATGGACCATTGTGATTACAGGGGTCTTGGAACATTGTGATGACAAGGGCATGGATCATTGTGAAGAGAAGGCCAAGGAGCATTCTGAGGACATGCGTCATTGAGCTTTGTGATGACAAGCGCATGGAGCATTGTGATTACAGGGGTCTTGTAGCATTGTGATGAAAAGGGCATGGAATATTGTGATGAAAAATGCATGGAGACTTGCCATGACAGGGATCAAAGAGCATACAGAAAACAAGTGTCATGGAGCATATTGATGACAAGTGTACTGAGCATTGTGATGACAAAGGTCATGGAGCATTGTGATGACAGGGGCATGGAGCATTGGTCTGACAAAGGCATGGAGCATTGTGATGACAAGGGTCACGGAGCATTGTGATGAAAATTTCATAGAGCATTTTGGTTACAAAGGTCACAGAGCCTTGTGATGACACGGGCAAGGACCGTTTTGATGACAAACATTATGAAGCATTGTGATGACTGGAGTCACGGAGCACTGTGATGATAGGGGTCATGGAGCATTGTGATGACATGGGCATGGAGCATTGTGATGACAGGGGCATGGAGCATTGGTGTGACAAGTTTCATAGATTATTGTGATGAGAGTGGACATGGTCCATTGTGATGACAGGGGCATGGAGCATTGGTCTGACAAGTTTCATAGATTATTGTGATGACAGTGGACATGGTGCATTGTGATGACAAGGGTATGGATCATGGTGATGAGAAGGTCATGGAGTATTGTGAAGACAGGTGTCAGGGAACATTGTGATGACATATGTCATGGTCCATTGCGATGATAATGGCATTGAGCATTGTGATGTCAAATGTAATGGAGGATTGGGATGACAAATAAAATGGAGCATTGTGATGACTAGGGCTTGGAGCACTATGATGACAAGGGCCATTTAGAATTTTCATGACAAGGTCGTGAAGCATTGTGATGACAATTTCCTGGAGCATTGTGATGAGAAATCCATGGAGCCTTGTGATGACAATCTCATATAGCATACTGATCAAAAGGGGCATGGACCATTGTGATTACAGGGGTCTTGGAACATTGTGATGACAAGGGCATGGATCATTGTGAAGAGAAGGCCAAGGAGCATTCTGAGGACATGCGTCATTGAGCTTTGTGATGACAAGCGCATGGAGCATTGTGAATACAGGGGTCTTGTAGCATTGTGATGAAAAGGGCATGGAATATTGTGATGAAAAATGCATGGAGCCTTGCCATGACTGGGTTCAAGGAGCATACAGACAACAAGTGTCATGGAGCATATTGATGACAAGTGTATTGAGCATTGTGATGACAAAGGTCATGGAGCATTGTGATGAGAAGACCATGGAGCATTCTGATGACACATGTGTCATGGAGCTTAGTGATGGCAAGGGCATGGAGCAATGTGATGCCAAGGGTCATGGATATTTGTGATGACAAAGGTCATGGAACATTTTGATGACAAGGGCGTTGTGCATTGTATTGAGAAGTGCAGGGAGCATTGTGATGACATGGTAACGGAGAAATTTGATGAAAAGTGTCAAGGAACATTTTGATGACAGGGGTTATGGAACATTGTGATGTCATGGGTCATCGAACATTGTGATGATAAGTGCATGTAGCACTGTGATGACAGGAGTCATGGAACATTGTGATGACAGAGGTGAGGGAGTATTGTGTCGAATAGTGAAGTAACATTGTGATATCAGTGTTGAGAAAGCATTTTGATGAGAAGTGCATGGAGAATTGTGATGACAAGGTTCATGGAACATTGTGATGACAAGATTGTGGAGCACTGTGATGACAAGCACATGGTGCATTGTGATGACATGTGTCATGGAGCATTGTGCTGACAAGCGCATGGAGCATTGTGAGGACAAGGGTCATGGAGCATTGTGCTGAGAAAGGCATAGAGCATTGTGATGACAAGGGTCAAAGAGAATTGTGATGAAATGTTCATGGAGCATTGTGGTTAAAAAGGTCACAGAGACTGTTGATGATGAGGGCAAGGACCACTGTGATGACAAAGGTCATGAAGCATTGTGATGACTGGAGTCACGGAGCACTGTGATGACAGGGGTCATGGAGCATTGTGATGAAAAGTGGCATGGAGCATTGTGATGACAAGGGCATGTATCATTTGTCTCATAACTTTCATCGATTATTGCGATGACTGTTGGAATGGTGCATTGTGGTGACAAGGGCATGGAGCATTGTGATAAAGAGGTCATGCTGTATTGTGAAGACTGGTGTCATGGAGCATTGTGATGACAGGGTTCATGGAGAATTGTGATGACAGGGTCATGGAGCATTGTGATGACAAGGGCATGGAGCATTGTGCTGAGAAAGTCGTAGATCATTGTGATGACATGGGTCAAAGAGCATTGTGATGAAAAGTTCATGGAGCATTGTGGTTAAAAATGTCACAGAGACTGTTGATGATGAGGTAATGGACTATTGTGATGACAAAGGTCATGAAGCATTGTGATGACTGGAGTCACGGAGCATGGTGATGACAGGGGTCATGGAGCATTGTGATAACAAGGGCATGGAGCATTGTGATGACAAGGGCATGGAGCATTGGTCTAATATGTTTCATGGATTATTGCGATGACATTTGGAATGGCGCATTGTAATGACAAGGGCATGGAGCATTGTGATGACCAGCTCATGCAGTATTGTGAAGAGAAGTGTCAGGGAGCATTGTGATGACATATGTAATGGCCCATTGTGATGAAAATGGCATGGAGCATTTTGATGCCAAGTTTCATGAAAGATTCTGATGACAAAGGTAATGGAGCATTGTTATGACAATGGCTTGGAGCATTGTGATTACAAGGTTCATGGGGCATTCTGATGACAAGTTTGTGGAGTATTTTGATGACAATGGCATGGAGCATTGTGATGAAAACGTCATGGGGCAATGTGATGAAAAAAGCATGTAGCCTTTTCGTGACAGGGTTCAAGGAGCATTCTGACGACAAGTGTCAGGGAGCATTGTGATGACAAGTGTATTGAGAATTGTGATGACAAAAGTCATGGAGCATGGTGATGAGAAGGCCATGGATAATTGTGATGATGATCGTCACGGGGTGTTGTGATTATAAGTGTTATGGAACATTGTGATCACAAGGCTTTGGAGCATTATGATGACAGAGGTCACGGAGAATTTTGATTTCATTGTGATGACAATAGCCTGAAGCATTATGATGATGGGCCTGGTGCATTGTGATGACAGAGTTCATGGAGCATTGAGATGAAAAGGGGCATGTAGCATTTTGATTACAGGGGTCTTGGAGCATTGTGTTGACAAACGCATAGAGCATTGTAATGACAAGCTCATGTAGAATTTTCCTGACAAAAGCATGGAGCATTGTGATGACAGGTGTCATGGAGAACTGTGACACAATTGTCACGGAGCATTTTGAATACAGGGGTCATGGATCATTAGGATGACAAGTGCATGGATCATTGTGATGACAAGGGTCATGGAGCATTGGGCTGAAAATATTCATGGAGTATTGTGATGACAGGGATCATGGAGCATTTTGATTACAGGGGTCTTGGAGCACTGTGATGACAAG
This sequence comes from Mesoplodon mirus, assembly GCF_964341445.2. Lineage (NCBI taxonomy): Eukaryota > Metazoa > Chordata > Mammalia > Artiodactyla > Ziphiidae > Mesoplodon > Mesoplodon mirus. Next base: position 106,735 of record NW_028294822.1, on the reverse strand, counting down.
AGTCCCGGATCATTGTGTTGTCACGTGTCATGGAGTGTTGTGATGACATGGTTCATGGAGCATTGAGATGAATAGGGGCATGGAGCACTGTGTTTACAGGGGTTTTCGAGCATTGTGATGACAAGGGCAAGGAGCATTTTGATGAGACGGCCATGGAACATTCTCATGACATGTGTCATGGAGCTTTGTGATGACAACGGCATGGAGCATTGTGATTAAAGGGGTCTTGGAGCATTGTGATGACAAGTGTCATGGAGACTTGTGATGACAAGGCCGTGGAACATTGTGATGGCAGGGGTCATGGAGCATTGTTATGACAGGGGTAATGGAGCATTGTGATGAGAAGGGCATGCAGCATTGTGATTACAATTTTTATGGAGCATTGTGATGACAAATTTTTGGACCGTTGGTATGAAACGCGCGTTGCACATTGTGATGACAATGGTCATGGAGCATTTTAATGACAAAGGCATGGAGCATTGTGATGACAAGGGTCACGGAGCATTGTGATGAAATGTTCATGGAGAATTGTGGATACAAAGGTCACAGAGCCTTGTGATGACGTGGGCATGGACCATTGTAATGACAAATATTATGAAGCACTGTGATGACTGGAGTCACAGAGCATTGTGATGACAGGTGTCATGGAGCATTGTGATGACAAGGTCCTGGAGCATTGTGATGAGATGACCATGGAGACTTGTGATGACAAGTCTCATGGAGCATTCTGATGAAAAGGGGCATGGAGCATTGTGATTACAGGGGTCTTGGAGCATTGTGATGACAAGGGCATTGAGCACTGTGAGGAGAAGGCCATGGAGCATTCTGATGACATGCGTCATAGAGCATTGTGCTGAGAAAGTCATAGAGAATTGTGATGACAGGGGATAAAGAGCATTGTGAAGAAAAGTTCATGGAGCATTGTGGTTAAAAAGGTCACAGAGACTCTTGATGATGAGGGCATGGGCCATTGTGATGACAAACGTCATGAAGCACTGTGATGACTGGAGTCACGGAGCATTGTGATGACAGGGGTCATGGAGCATTGTGATAACAAGGGCATGGAGCATTGTGATGACAAGGGCATGGAGCATTGTGATGACCATATGATGCAGTATTGTGAAGACAGTTGTCAGGGAACATTGTGCTGACATATATAATGGCCCATTGTGATGACAATGGCATTGAGCATTGTGATGCCAAGTGTCATGGAGGATTCAGAAGACAAATGTAATGGAGCATTGTGATGACAATGGCTTGGAGCATTGTGATGACAAGGGTCAGGGAGCATTGTGCTGACAAGTGCATGGAGAATTGTGATGACAAGGGTCATGGAGCATTCTGATGACAAGCTTGTGGAGTATTTTGATGATAATGGCATGGAGCATTGTGATGAAAATTGCATGGGGCATTGTGATGAAAATGGCATGGAGACTTTTCGTGACAGGGTTCAAGGAGCATTCTGACGACAAATGTCAGGGAGCATTGTGATGACAATGTATTGAGAATTGTGATGACAAAGGTCATGGAGCATTGTGATGAAAAGTGCATGGAGTATTGTGATGACAGGCATCATGGAGCGTTGTGATGATAAGTGCTATGGAACATTGTGATCACAACGGTTTGGAGCATTGTGATGACAGAGATCATGGATCATTTTGATTTCAAGGAGCATGGAACATTGTGATGACAAGGGCATGAAGCAATGTGATCCCAAGCTTCATGGAAGATTGTGATGATAATGATAATGGAGTATTGTGATGACAAGCGCATAGAGCATTGTAATGACAAGGTCATGTAGCATTCTGCTGACAAAGGCATGAAGCATTGTGATGCCTGGTGTCATGGAGAACTGTGATGACAAGCGTCAAGGAGCATTGTGAATACAGGGGTCATGGAGAATTGGGATGACAAGGGCATGGATCATTGTGATGCCAAGGGTCATGGAGCATTGGGCTGAAAATATTCATGGAGTATTGTGATGACAGGAGTCATGGAGCATTGTGATGACTAGGGAATGGAGCATTGTAATGACAAGAGTCCCTGATCATTGTGTTGTCGGGTTTCATGGAGTGTTGTGATGACAGTGGTCATGGAGCATTGTAATGATATTTGTCATGGAGCATTGTGATGAGAATGTCATGGAGTATTTGGCTGAAAATGTTCATGGAGTATTGTGATGACAGTGGTCATGGAACATTGTGATGACAAGGGAATGGATCATGGTGATGACAGTAGGCATGGAACATTTTGATTACAGTGTTGAGGGAGGATTGTGATGACTAGTGAGGGAACATGGTTATATCTCAGGTGAGAGAGCATTTGGATGAGAAGAGCATGGAGCATTGTGATTACAAGGTTTATAGAGCATAGCGATTACAAGTTTGTGGATCATTGTGATGGAAAGCCCATGGCACGTTTTGATGACAAGGGTCATTGAGCATTTTTCTGACAAAGGCATGGAGCATTGTGATGACAAGTGTCATGGAGCACTGTGTTGAAAGGTTCATGGAGCATTGTGGTTACAAAGGTCACAGAGACTTGTGATGACGCAGGCATGGACCGTTGTGATGACAAACGTTATGAAGCATTGTGATGACTGGAGTCACGGAGCATTGTGTTGACAGGGTTCATGGAGCATTGTGATGACAAGGGTATGGAGCATTGTGATGACAAAGTCATGGAGTATTGTGAAGACAGGTGTCAGGGAGCATTTTGATGACATATGTCATGGTTCATTTCGATGACAATGGCATGGTGCATTGTGATGCCAAATGTAATGGAGGATTGTGATGACAAATATGATGGAGCATTGTGATGATTAGGGCTTGGAGCATTATGATGACAAGGGCCTTTGAGAATTTTCATGACAATGTCGTGAAGCATTGTGATGACAAGGTCCTTGAGCATTGTGATGAGAAAACCCTGGAGCCTTGTGATGACGGGTCTCATGGAGCATACTGATGAAAAGGGGCATGGAGCATTCTGATTACAGGGGTCTTGGAACATTGTGATAGCAAGTGCATGGAGCATTGTGATGACAAGGGCATGGAGCATTGGTATAATAAGTTTCATGGATTCTTGTGATGACAGTTGGAATGGTGCATTGTGATGACAGTCGTCATGGAGCATTGTGATGATTCTGGTAATGGAGCATTGTGATGAGAAGGTAATGGAGCATTGGGTTGAAAATATTCATGGAGTATTGTGATGACAGGTGTCATCGAGCATTGTGATGACAAGGTCCTGGATTATTGTGATGAGATGACGATGGAGACTTGTGATGACAAGTCTCATGGAGCATTCAGATGAAAAGGGGCATGGAGCTTTGTGATTACAGAGGTCTTGGAGCATTGTGATGACAAGGGCATGGAGCATTGTGAGGAGAAATCCATAGAACTTTCTGATGGCATGCGTCATGGAGATTTGTGATGACAAGGGCATGGAGCATTGTGATTACAGGGGTCTTGGAGCATTGTGATGACAAGGGTCATGGAGCCTTTTGATGACAAGGCCCTGGAACATTGTGATGGCAGGGGTCATAGAGCATTGTTATGACAGAGGTAATGGAGCATTGTGATGAGAAAGGCATTGAGCATTGGTCTGAAATGTTTCATGGATTATTGTGATGAGAGTGGGCATGGAGCATTGTGATGACAAGGGCACGGTACACTGTGATACATGGGTCATGGAGGATTGTAATGACAAGGGCATGGAGCATTGTGATGAGAATGGCAACGAGCACTGTGATGACAAGTGTCATGGAGCTTTGTGATGACAAAGGCATGGAGCAATGTGATGAGAGTGTTCATGGAGCATTGTGATGACAATGACATGGAGCATTGTGATGTCAAGGGTAATGGAGCTTTGTGATGACTATGGTCATGGAGATTTTGATGACAAGTGTGTGGTGCATTGTGATGAGAAGGGCAGGGAGCATTTTGATGACAGGGTCATGCAGCAATTTGATGAAAAGTATAATGGAACATTTTGATGACAGGGGTTATAGAACATTGTGATGCCAGGGATCATGGAGCTTTGGGATGAAAAGTGTCATGGAGCATTTTGATGACAGTGGTTATGGAACATTGTGATGTCAGGGGTCATGGAATATTGTGCTGATAAGGGGATGTAGCATTGTGATGACAGGTTTCATGGAACATTGTGATAACAGGGGTGAGGGAGGATTGTGATGACTAGTGATGGAACATTGTGATATCTCATATGAGAGAGCTTTTGGATGAGAAGTTCATGGAGCATTGGGATTACAAGGTTTATGGAGCATAGCGATGACAAGGTTGTGGATCATTGTGATGAAATGCGCATGGCACATTGTTATGACAAGGGTCATGGAGCATTGTTCTTACAAAGGCATGGAGTATTGTGATGACAAGGGTCACGGGGCATTGTGATGAAATGTTCATGGAGCATTGTGGTTACAAAGGTCACAGAGCCTTGTGATGATGCGGGCATAGACCGTTGTGACGACAAACGTTATGAAGCATAGTGATGACTGGAATCACGGAGCATCGTGATGACAGGGATCATGGAGAATTGTGATGACAAGGGCATGGAGCATTGTGATGACAGGGGCATGGAGCATGGGTCTGACATATTTCATAGATTATTGTGATGACAGGGATCATGGAGCATTTTGAAGACAAGGGCATGCGGTATTGTGAAGACTGGTGTCAGGGAGCATTTTGATGACCTATGTCATGGTCCATTGCGATGACTATAGCATGGAGCATTGTGATGCCAATTGTAAAGGAGGATGTGATGACAAATATAATGGAGCATTGTGATGACTAGGGCATGGAGCATTATGTTGACAAGGGCCATTGAGAATTTTCATGACAATGTCATGAAGCATTGTGATGACAAGTCCTGGAGCATTGGGATGAGAAAACCATGGAGGCTTGTGATGACAAGTCTCAAGGAGCATACTGATGAAAAGGGGTCTGGAGCATTCTGATTACAGGGGACTTGGAACATTGTGATAACAAGGGCATGGAGCATTGTGATGACAACGGCATGCACTTTTGTGAAGAGAGGTGTCAGGGAGCATTGTGATGACATAAGTAATGGCCCATTGTAATGAAAATGGCATGGAGAATTGTGATGCCATGTGTCATGGAGGATTCTGATGACAAAGGTAATGGAGCATTGTGATGACAAGGGCTTGGAGCATTGTGATGACAGGTTTCAGGGAGCATTGTGCTGACAAGTGCATGGAGAATTGTGATGACAACGGTCATGGAGCATTCTGATCACAAGCTTGTGGAGTATTTTGATGACAATTGCATGGAGCATTTTCATGAAAAAGGCATGGAGCCTTTTTGTGACAGGGTTCAAGGAGCATTCTGACGACAATGTCATGGAGCATTGTGATGACAAATGTACTGAGAATTGTGATGACAAATTCATGGAGCATTGTTATAAAAAGGGCATGGAGTATGTGTAATGACAGGCATCATGGAGCTTTGTGATGACAAGTGTTATAGCACATACTGATCACAAGAGTTTGGAGCATTGTGATGAGAGAGTTCATGGATCATTTTGATTTCAAGGAGCAGGGAGCATAGTGATGACAAGCGCATAGAGCATTGTAATGACAAGGTCATGTAGCATTCTGCTGACAAAGGCATGGAGCTTTGTGATGACTGGTGTCATGGAGCACTGTGATGACAAGCATCACGGAGAATTGTGAATACAGAGGTCATGGAGAATAGGGATGACAAGGGCATGGATCATTATGATGACAAGGGTAATGGATCATTGGGCTGAAAATGTTCAGGGAGTACTGTGATGACAGGGGTCATGGAGCATTGTGATTACAGGGGTCTTGGAGCATTGTGATGACAAGTGTCATGGAGCCTTGTGATGACAAGACCGTGGAGCATTGTGATGGCAGGGGTCATGGAGCATTGTTATGACAGAGGTAATGGAGCATTGGGATGAGAAGGGCATTGAACATTGGTCTGAAATGTTTCATGGATTATTGTGATGAGAGTGTGCATGGAGCATTGTGATGAGAAGGGCACGGTACACTGTGATACATGTGTCATGGGGGATTGTAATGACAAGGGCATGGAGCATTGTGATGAGAAGGGCATCAAGTATTGTGATGACAAGTGTCATGGATCTTTGTGATGACAAGGGCATGGAGCAATGTGATGAGAGGGGTCATGGAGCATTGTGATGACAATATCATGGAGCATTGTGATGCCAAGGGTCATGAAGCTTTGTGATGACAAAGGTCATGGAGCATTTTGATGACAAGGGTGTGGTGCATTGTGTTGAGAAGGGCAGAGAGCATTTTGATGACATGGTCATGCAGCAATTTGATGAAAATTGTAATGGAACATTTTGATGACAGGGGTTATAGAACATTGTGATGACAGGGGTCATGGATCTTTGCGATGAAAAGGTTGATGGAGCATTTTGATGACAAGTGTTATGGAACATTGTGATGTCAGGGGTCATGGAACATTTTGCTGATAAGGGGATGTAGCATTGTGATGAGAGGGGTCATGGAACATTGTGATAACTGGGGTGAGGGAGGATTGTGATGACAAGTGATGGAACATTGTGATATCTCATGTGAGAGAGCACTTGGATGAGAAGTGCATGGAGCACTGTGATTACAAGCTTTATGGAGCATAGCGATGACATGGTTGTGGTTCATTGTGATGAAAAGGACATGGCACATTGTGATGACAAGGGTCATGGAGCATTGTTCTGACAAAGACATGAAGCATTGTGATGACAAGGGTCACGGAACATTGTGATGAAATGTTCATGGAGCATTGTGGTTACAAATGTCACAGAGCCTTGTGTTGACGCGGGCATGGACCATTCTGATGACAAACGTTATGAAACATTGTGATGACTGGAGTCACGGAGCATTGTGATGACAGGGGTCATGGGGCATTGTGATGAAAAGCGCATGGAGCATTGCTCTAATAAGTTTCAGAGATTATTGTGATGACAGTGGGAATGGCGCATTGTCATGACAAGGGCATGGAGCATTGTGATGACCAGGTCATGCAGTATTGTGAAGAGAGTTGTCAGGGAGTATTGTGATGACATATGTAATGGCCCATTGTGATGACAATGGCATGGAGCACTGTGATGCCAAGTGTCATGGAGGATTCTGATGAAAAAGTTAATGGAGCATTGTGATGACAATGGCTTGGAGCATTGTGATGACAAGTGTCAGGGAGCATTGTGCTGACAAATGCATGGAGAATTGTGATGACAAGGGTCATGGAGCATTCTGATGACAAGCTTGTGGAGTATTTTGATGACAATGGCATGGAGCATTGTGATGAAAATTGCATAGGGCTTTGTGATGAAAAATCATGGAGCCTTTTCGTGACAGGGTTCAAGGAGCATTCTGATGACAAGTGTCAGGGAGCATTGTGATGACAAGTGTATTGAGAATTGTGATGACAAAGGTCATGGAGCATTGGGATGAAAAGGGCATGGAGTATTGTGATGACAGGCATCATGGAGCGTTGTGATGACAAGTGTTATGGAACAATGTGATCACAAGGGTTTGAAGCATTGTGATGACAGCGGTCATAGATCATTTTGATTTCAAGGAGCATGGAGCATTGTGATGACAAGGGCATGAAGAAAAGTGATCCCAAGTTTCATGGAGGATTGTGATGACAATGGTAATGGAGTATGGTGATGACAAGCGCATAGAGCATTGTAATGACAAGGTCATGTAGCATTTTGCTGACAAAGACATGGAGCATTGTTATAACAGGTGTCATGAAGCACTGTGATGACAAGTGTCACGGAGCATTGTGAATACAGGGGTCATGGAGCATAGGGATGACAAGGGCATGGATCATTGTGATCACAAGGGTCATGGAGAATTGGACTGAAAATGTTCATGGAGTATTGTGATGACAGGGGTCATGGAGCATTGTGATTACAGGGGTCTTGGAGAATTGTGATGACAAGAGTCCCGGATCATTGTGTTGTCAGGTGTCATGGAGTGTAGTGATGACAGGGGTCATGGAGCATTGTGATGAGAATGTCATGGAGCATTGGGCTGAAAATATTCATGGAGTATTGTGATGACAGGGCTCATGGAGGATTGTGATGACAAGGGAATGGAGCATGGTGATGGCAAGGTCCTGGAGCATTGTGATGAGAAGACCATGGAGACTTGTGATGACATGTCTCATGGAGCATTCTGATTAAAAGGTGCATGGAGCATTGTGATTACAGGGGTCTTGGAGCATTGTGATGACAAGGGCATTGAGCACTGTGAGGAGAAGGCCATGAAACATTCTGATGACATGCGTCATGGAGCTCTGTGATGACAAGGGCATGTAGAATTGTGATTAGAGGTATCTTGGAGCATTGTGATGACAAGGGTCATGGAGCCTTGTCATGGCAAGGCCGTGGAACATTGTGATGGCAGGGGTCATGGAGCATTGTTATGACAGAGGTAATGGAGCATTGTGATGAGAAGGGCATTGAGCATTGGTCTGAAATGTTTAATGGATTATTGTGATGAGAGTGGGCATGGAGCATTGTGATGACAAGGGCACCGTACATGGTGATACATGGGTCATGGGGAATTGTAATGACAAGGGCATGGAGCATTGTGATGAGAAGGGCATCGAGCATTGTGATGACAAGTGTCATGGAGATGTGTGATGACAAGGGCATGGAGCAATGTGATGAGAGGGTTCATGGAGCATTGTGATGACAATGACATGGAGCATTGTGATGCCAAGGGTCATGGAGCTTTGTGATGACAAAGGTCATGGACCATTTTGATGACAAGGGTGTGGTGCATTGTGATGAGAAGGGCAGGGAGCATTTTGCTGACAGGTTCATGCAGTAATTTAATGAAAAGTGTAATGGAACATTTTGATGACATGGGTTATAGAACATTGTGATGCCAGGGGTCATGGAGCTTTAGGATGAAAAGGGTCATGGAGCATTTTGATGACAGGTGTTATGGAACTTTGTGATGTCATGGGTCATCAAACATTGTGATGATAAGTGCACGTAGCATTGTGATAACAGGAGTCATGGATCATTGTGATGACAGGGGTGAGGGAGTATTGTGACAAATAGTGATGTAGCATTGTGATATCAGTGGTGAGAGAGCATTTGGATGAGAAGTGCATGGAGCATTGTGATGACAAATTTTATGGAGCACTGTGATGACAAGATTGTGGAGCACTGTGATGTTAAGCGCATGGTGCATTGTGATGACATGTTTCATGGAGCATTGTGCTGACAAGCGCATGGAGCATTGTGATGACAAGGGTCATGGAGCATTGTGCTGAGAAACGCATAGAGAATTGTGATGACAAGTATCAAAGAGCATTGTGATGAAAAGTTCATGGAGCATTGAGATGACAAGGGTCATGGAGCATTCTGGAGACAAACTTGTGGAGTATTTTGATGACAATGGCATGGAGCATTGTGATGAAAACGGCATGGGGCATTGCGATGAAAAAGGCATGGAGCCTTTTCGTGACAGGTTTCAAGGAGCATACTGATCACAAGTGTCAGGGAGCATTGTGATGACAAGTGTATTGAGAATTGTTATGACAAAAGTCATGGAGCATTGTGATGAAAAGGGCATGGAGTATTGTGATGACAGACATCATGGAGCGTTGTGATGACAAGTGTTATGGAACATTGTGATCACAAGACTTTGGAGCATTGTGATGTCAGTGGTCATGGAGCATTGTGATGATATTGGCCATGGAGCATTGTGATGAGTAGATCGTGGAGCACTGGGCTGAAAATATTCATGGATTATTGTGATGACAGAGGTCATGGTGCATTGTGATGACAAGGGAATGGAGCGTGGTGATGACAAGGTCCTGGAGCATAGTGAAGAGAAGACCATGGAGACTTGTGATGACAAGTCTCATGGAGCATTCTGATGAAAAGGGGCATGGAGCATTGTGATTACAGGGGTCTTGGAGCATTGTGATGACTAGGGCATGGATCATTGTGATGAGAAGGTCATGGAGCATTCTGATGATATGCGTCATGGAGTTTTGTGATGACAAGGGCATGGAGCATTGTGATTACAGGGATCTTGGAGCATTGTGATGAAAAGGGCATGGATCATTGGGATGAAAAAGGCATGGATCCTTGTCATGACAGGTTTAAAGGAGCATACTGACGACAAGTGTCAGGGAGCATTGTGATGATAAATGTATTGAGCATTGTGATGACAAAGATCATGGAGCATTGTGATGAGAAGACCATGGATAATTGTGATGATGAGCGTCATGGGGTGTTGTGATGATAAGTGTTATGGAACATTGTGATCACAAGGGTTTGGAGCATTATGATGACAGAGGTCATGGAGAATATTGATTTCATTGTGATGACAATAGCCTGAAGCATTATGATGATGGGCATGGTGCATTGTGAGGACAGGTTTCATGGAGCATTGAGATGAAAAGCGACATGGAGCATTGTGTTTACAGGGGTCTTGGTGCATTGTGATGACAAGGGCATGGAGCATTGTGATGAGAAGACCATGGAACATTCTGATGACATGCGTCATGGAGCTTTGTGATGACAAGGGCATGGAGCACTGTGATTACAGGGGTCTTCAGCATTGTGATGACAAGTGTCATAGAACCTTGTGATGACTAGGCCATGGAAAATTGTAATGACAGGTGTCATGGTGCATTGTTATGACAGGTGTAATGGAGCATGGTGATGAGAACGGCATGGAACATTGTTGTGAAATGTTTCATGGATTATTGTGATGAGAGTTTGCATGGAGCATTGTGATGACAAGGGTACGGAACACTAAGTTACATGGGTCATGCAGGATTGTAATGACAAGAGCATGCACCATTGAGATGAGAAGGGCATCAAGCTTTGTGATGACAAGTGTCATGGAGCTTTGTGATGACAAGGGCATTGAGCAATGTGATGAGAGGGTTCATGGATCATTGTGATGACAATGACATGGAGCATTGTGATGCCAAGGTCATGGAGCTTTATGATGACAAGTCATGGAGCATTTTGATGACAAGGGCATGGTGCATTGTGATGAGAAGGGCAGGGAGCATTTTGATGACCGGGTCATGCAGCAATTTGATGAATAGTGTAAAGGAACATTTTGATTGCAGGGGTTATAGAACATTGTGATGTCAGGCGTCTTGGAGCTTTGGGATGAAAAGTGTCATGGAGCATTTTGATGACAGGGGTCATGGAACATTGTGATGATAAGGGGATGTAGCAGTGTGATGACAGGTCCATGGAACATTGTGATTACAGGGGTGAGGGAGAATTGTGATGACTAATGATAGAACACTGTGATATCTCTGGTGAGAGAGCACTTTGATGAGAAGTGCATGGACCATTGTGATTAGAAGGTTTATGGAGCATTGCAGTGACAAGGTTGTGGACCATTGTGATGAAATGCGCGTGGCACATTTAGAAGACAATGGTCATGGAGCATTGTTCTGACAAAGACATGGAACATTGTGATGACAAGGGTCACAGAGAATTGTGATGAAAGTTCATGGAGCATTGTGGTTTCAAAGGTCACAGAGCCTTGTAATCACGCAGGCATGGACCATTGTGATTACAAACGTTATGAAGCTTTGAGATGACTGGAGTCACGGAGCATTGTGATGACAAGCGTCATGGAGCATTGTGATGACAAGGGTCATGGAGCATTGTGCTGAGAAAGGCATAGAGCATTGTGATGACAAGGGTCAAAGAGCATTGTGATGAAAAGTTCATGGAGCATTGTGGTTAAAAAGGTCACAGAGCCTGTTGATGGCGAGGGCATAAACCACTGTGATGAAAATGGTCATGAAGCATTGTGATGACTGGAGTCACAGAGCGTTGTGATGACATGGGTCATGGAGCATTGTGATAACAAGGGCAAGGAACATTGTGATCACAAGGGCATGGAACATTGGTCTAAAGTTTCATGGATTATTGCGATGACAGTTGGAATGGCGCACTGTGATGACAAGGCCATGGAGCATTGTGATGACCAGGTCTTGCAGTATTGTGAAGACAGGTGTCAGTGAGCATTGTGATGACATATGTAATGGCCCATTGTGATGACAATGGCATGGAGCATTGTGATGCCTATTTTCATGGAGGATTCTGATGAGAAAGGTAATGGAGCATTGTGATGACAATGGCTTGGAGCATTGTGATGACAAAGGTCAGGGAGCATTGTGCTGACTAGTGCATGGAGAATTGTGATTACAATGGCATGGAGCATTCTGATGAAAAGCTTGTGGACTATTTTGATGACAATGGAATGGAGCATTGTGATGAAAACGGCATGGGGAATTGTGATGAAAGGGTCATGGAGCCTTTTCGTGACAGGATTCAAGGAGCATTCTGATGACAAGTGTCAGGGAGCATTTTGATGACAAGTGTATTGAGAATTGTGATGACAAAGGTCATGGAGCATTGCGATGAAAAGGGCATGGAGTATTGTGATGACAGGCATCATGGAGCGTTGTGATGACAAGTGTTATGGAACACTGTGATCACAAGGGTTTGGAGCATTGTGATGACAGAGGTCATGGATCATTTTGATTTCAAGGAGCATGGAGCATTTTGATTGCAAGGGCATGAAACAACCTGATCCCAAGGTTCATGGAGGATTGTGATGACAATGGAAATGGAGTATTGTGATGACAAGCGCAGAGAGCATTGTAATGAAAAGGTCATGTAGCATTTTGCTGACAAATGCATGGAGCATTGTGATGACATGTGTCATGGAGCACTGTGATGACAAGCGTCACGGAGCATTGTGAATACAGGGGTCACGGAGCATTGGGATGACAAGGGCATGGATCATTGTGATGACAAGGGTCTTGGAGCACTGGGCTGAAAATGTTCATGGAGTGTTGTGATGACTCTCCTCATGGAGCATTGTGATGACTAGGGAATGGAGCATTGTGATGACAAGAGTCCCGAATCATTGTGTTCTCAGGTGACATGGAGTGTTTTGATGACAGTGGTCATGGAGCATTGTGATGATATTGGCCATGGAGCTTTGTGATGAGTAGGTCGTGGTGCATTGGGCTGAAAATTTTCATGGATTATTGTGATGACAGGGGTCATGGAGCATTGTGATGACAAGGAAATGGAGCATGGTGATGACAAGGTCCTGGAGCATTGTGATGAGAAGACCATGGAGACTTGTGATGACAAGTCTCATAGAGCATTCTGATGAAAAGGGGCATGGAGCATTGTGATTACTGGGGTCTTGGAGCACTGTGATGACTAGGGCATGGAGCATTGTGATGAGAAGGCCATGGAGCATTCTGATGACATGCGTCATGGAGTTTTTTGAGGACAACCATGGAGCATTGTGATTACAGGGGTGTTCGAACATTGTGATGACAAGGGCATGGAGCATTGTGAGGAGAAGACCAAGGAGCATTCTGATGGCATGCGTCATTGAGCTTTGTGATGACAAGGGCATGGAGCATTGAGATTACATGGGTCTTGGAGCATTGTGATGAAAAGGACATGGATCATTGTGATGAAAAAGGCATGGAGCCTTGTCATGACAGGATTCAAGGAGGATACAGACAACAAGTGTCAGGGAGCATTATGATGACAAGTGTATTGAGCATTGTGATAACAAAGGTCATGGAGCATTGTGATGAGAAGACCATTGATAATTGTGATGACGAGACTCATGGGACATTGTGATGAAAAGTGATATTGTATATTGTGATCACAAATGTTTGGAACATTGTTATGACAGAGGTCATGGAGCATTTTGATTTCATTGTGATGACAATAGCATGAAGCATTATTATGATGGGCATGGTGCATTGTGATGACAGGGTTCATGGATCATTGAGATGAAAAGAGGCACAGAGGATTGTGATTACAGGGTTATTGGAGCATTGTGATGAGAAGGGTCATGGAGTTTTGTGATGACAGGACCATGGAACATCGTGATGGCAGGGGTCATGGAGCATTGTTATCACAGGGGTAATTGAGCCTTGTGATGGCAAGGGCATGCAGCATTGTGATGAGAAGGCCATGGAGCATTCTGATGACATGTGTCATGGAGCTTTGTGAAGACAAGGGCATGGAGCAATGTGATGAGAGCGTTCATGGAGCATTGTGATGACAATGAAATGGAGCATTGTGATGCTAAGGGTCATGGATATTTGTGATGACAATGGTCATGGAGCATTTTGATGGCAAGGGCGTTGTGCAATGTGATGATACGGGCAGGGAGCATTGTGATGACAAATTTTAAGGAGCATTGTGATGACAAGATTGTGGAGCACTGTGATGACAAGCACATGGTGCATTGTGATGACATGTGTCATTGAGGATTGTGCTGACAAGCGCATTAAGCATTGTGATGACAAGTCTCATGGAACATTCTGATGAAAAGGGGCATGGAGCATTGTGATTACAGGGGTCTTGGAGCATTGTAATGAGAAGGGCATGGAGCATTGTGATGAGAAGGCCATGAAGCATGCTGATGACATGCGTCATGGAGATTTTTAATGACAAGGGCATGGAGCATTGTGATTACAGGGGTCTTGGAGCATTGTGATGAATAGGGCATGGATCACTGTGATGAAAAAGGCATGGAACCTTTTCATGACAGGGTTCAAGGAGCATACTGACGACAAGTGTCAGGGAGCATTGTGATGACAAGTGTATTGAGCATTGTGATGACAACGATCATGGAGCATTGTGATGAGAAGACCGTGGATAATTGTGATGATGAGTGTCATGGGGTGTTGAGATGATAAGTGTTATTGAACATTTGATCACAAGGTTTTGGAGCATTATGATGACAGAGGTCATGGAGAATATTGATTTCATTGTGATGACAATAGCCTGAAGCATTATGATGATGGGCATGGTGTATTGTGATGACAGGGTTCATGGAGCATTGAGATGAAAAGGGTCATGGATCACTGAAATTACAAGGGTCTTGGAGCATTGTGATGACATGGGAATGGAGCATTGTAATGAGAAGGCCATGGAACTTTCTGATGACATGCGTCATGGAGCTTTGTGATGACAAGGGAATGCAGCGTTTTGATATCAGAGGTCTTGAGCATTGTGATGACAAGTGTCATGGAACCTTGTGATGACTAGGTAGTGGAACATTGTGATGCCAAGAGTCATGGTGCATTGTTATGACAGGGGTAATGGAGCATTTTGATGAGACGGGTATGGAACATTGGTCTGAAATGTTTCATGGATTATTGTGATGAGAGTGGGCATGGAGCATTGTGATGACAAGGGCACGGAACACTGTGATACATGGGTCATGCAGGATTGTAATGAAAAAGGCATGGGGCATTGTCATGAGAAGGGCATCGAGCATTGTGATGACAAGTGTCATGGAGCTTTGTGATGACAAGGACATGGAGCAATGTGATGAGAGGGTTCAGGGAGCATTGTGATGACAGTGACATGGAGCATTGTGATGCCATGGGACATGGAGCTTTGTGATGACAAGTCATGGAGCATTTTGATGACAAGGGCATGGTGCATTGTGATGAGAAGGGCAGGGAGCATTTTGATGAACGGGTCATGCAGCAATTTGATAAGAATTGTAATGGAATATTGTGATGGCAGTTTTTATAGAACATTGTGATGTCAGGGGTCTTGGATCTTTGGGATGAAAAGGGTCATGGAGCATTTTGCTGAGAGGGGTTATGGAACATTGTGATTTCAGGGGTCATGGAACATTGTGCAGATAAGTGGATGTAGCACTGTGATGACAGGGTCATGGAACATTGTGATTCCAGGTGTGAGGGAGTATTGTGATGACTAGTGAAGGAACATTGTGATATCTCTGGTGAGAGAGCATTTTGATGAGAAGTCCATGGACCATTGTGATTACAAGGTTTATGGAGCATTGCAATGAAAAGTTTGTGGTCGGCTGTGATGAAATGCGCGTGGCACATTGTGATGACAATGGTCATAGACCATTGTTCTGACAAAGACATGGAGCATTGTGATGACAAGGGTCACAGAGAATTGTGATGAAAAGTTCATGGAACATTGTGGTTACAAAAGTCACAGAGCCTTGTGAAGACACGGGCATGGACAATTGTGATGACAACGTTATGAATCATTGTGATGACTGGAGTCACTGAGCATTGTGATGACAGGGATCATGGAGCATTGTGCTGACAAGCGCATTAAGCATTGTGATGACAAGTCTCATGGAACATTCTGATGAAAATGGGCATGGAGCATTGTGATTACAGGGGTCTTGGAGCATTGTGATGAGAAGGGCATGGAGCATTGTGATGAGAAGGCCATGAAGCATGCTGATGACATGCGTCATGGAGCTTTTTAATGACAAGGGCATGGAGCATTGTGATTACAGGGATCTTGGAGCATTGTGATGAATAGGGCATGGATCACTGTGATGAAAAAGGCATGGAACCTTTTCATGACAGGGTTCAAGGAGCATACTGACGACAAGTGTCAGGGAGCATTGTGATGACAAGTGTATTGAGCATTGTGATGACAACGATCATGGAGCATTGTGATGAGAAGACCGTGTATAATTGTGATGATGAGTGTCATGGGGTGTTGAGATGATAAGTGTTATTGAACATTGTGATCACAAGGCTTTGGAGCATTATGATGACAGAGGTCATGGAGAATATTGATTTCATTGTGATGACAATAGCCTGAAGCATTATGATGATGGGCATGGTGTATTGTGATGACAGGGTTCATGGAGCATTGAGATGAAAAGGGTCATGGAGCACTGTGATTACAAGGGTCCTGGAGCATTGTGATGACATGGGAATGGAGCATTGTGATGAGAAGGCCATGGAACTTTCTGATGACATGCGTCATGGAGCTTTGTGATGACAAGGGCATGCAGCATTTTGATTTCAGGGGTCTTGAGCATTGTGTTGACAAGTGTCATGGAACCTTGTGATGACTAGGTAGTGGAACATTGTGATGCCAAGAGTCATGGTGCATTGTTATGACAGGGATAATGGAGCATTTTGATGAGACGGGTATGGAACATTGGTCTGAAATGTTTCATGGATTATTGTGATGAGAGTGGGCATGGAGCATTGTGATGACAAGGGCACGGAACACTGTGATACATGGGTCATGCAGGATTGTAATGAAAAAGGCATGGCGCATTGTCATGAGAAGGGCATCGAGCATTGTGATGACAAGTGTCATGGAGCTTTGTGATGACAAGGACATGGAGCAATGTGATGAGAGGGTTCAGGGAGCATTGTGATGACAGTGACATGGAGCATTGTGATGCCATGGGACATGGAGCTTTGTGATGACAAGTCATGGAGCATTTTGATGACAAGGGCATGGTGCATTGTGATGAGAAGGGCAGGGAGCATTTTGATGAACGGGTCATGCAGCAATTTGATAAGAATTGTAATGGAATATTGTGATGGCAGTGTTTATAGAACATTGTGATGTCAGGTGTCTTGGATCTTTGGGATGAAAAGGGTCATGGAGCATTTTGCTGACAGGGGTTATGGAACATTGTGATGTCAGGGGTCATGGAACATTGTGCAGATAAGTGGATGTAGCACTGTGATGACAGGGTCATGGAACATTGTGATTCCAGGTGTGAGGGAGTATTGTGATGACTAGTGAAGGAACATTGTGATATCTCTGGTGAGAGAGCATTTTGATGAGAAGTCCAAGGACCATTGTGATTACAAGGTTTATGGAGCATTGCAATGAAAAGTTTGTGGTCGGCTGTGATGAAATGCACGTGGCACATTGTGATGACAATGGTCATAGACCATTGTTCTGACAAAGACATGGAGCATTGTGATGACAAGGGTCACAAAGAATTGTGTTCAAAAGTTCATGGAACATTGTGGTTACAAAAGTCACAGAGCCTTGTGATGACGCGGGCATGGACAATTGTGATGACAAACGGTATGAATCATTGTGATGACTGGAGTCACTGAGCATTGTGATGACAGGGATCATGGAGCATTGTGATGACAAGGGCATGGAGCATTGTGTTGACAGGGGCATGGAGCATTGGTCTGACAAGTTTCATGGATTATTGTGATGACATTGGGCATGGTGCATTGTGATGACAAGGGCATGGAGCATTGTGATGAGAAGGTCAAGGAGTATTGTGAAGACAGGTGTCAGGGAGCACTGTGATGACATATGTCATGGTCCATTGTGATGACAATGGCATGGAGCATTGTGAAGCCAAATGTAATGGAGAAATGTGAGGACAAATATAATGGAGCATTTTGATGATTAGCGCTTGGAGCATTATGATGACAAGGGCCATTGAAAATTTTCATGACAAGGTCGAGAAGCATTGTGATGACAAGGTCCTGGAGCATTGTGATGACAAAACCATGGAGCCTTGTGATGACAAGTCTCATGGAGCATACTGATGAAAAGGGGCACGGAGCATTGTGATTACAGGGGTCTTGGAACATTGTGATGACAAGGGCATGGCACATTGTGAGGAGAAGACCAAGGAGCATTCTGATGGCATGCGTCCTTGAGTTTTGTGATGACAAGGGCATGGAGCATTGTGATTTCATGGGTCTTGGAGCACTGTGATGGAAAGGGCATGGAACATTGTGATGAAAATGGCATGGAGCCTTGTCATAACAAGGTTCAAGGAACATACTGACAAGTGTCATGGGGCATTGTGATGACAGGGGTCATGAAGAATTGTGATAACAAGAGCATGGAGCATTGTGATGACAAGAGAATGGAACAATGGTCTAATATGTTTCATGGATTATTGCAATGACAGTTGGAATGGCGCATTGTGATGACAAGGGCATGGAGCATTGTGATGGCCAGGTCATGCAGTATTGTGAAGAGAGGTGTCAGGGAGCATTCTGATGACATATGTAGTGGCCCGCTCTGATGACAATGGCATGGAGCATTGTGATGCCAAGTGTCATGGAGGATTCTGATGACAAAGGTAATGGAGCATTGTGATGACAAGGGCATGGAGCTTTGTGATGACATGTGCATGGAGTATTGTGATGACAAGTGCATGGAGCATTGCAATGTCAAGCGGATGGAGAATTGTGATGACAAGAGCATGTAACATTTTGATGAGAAGTGTCATGTAGCACTGTGATGACAAGGACGTGGAGAATTGTGATGACAAGGGACATGGAGCATTTTGAGAACCAGGGCATGGTGCATTGTGATGACAGGGGTCATGGAGCATTATTATGAGAACGGCCATGGTGCATTCTGACATAAGATATCACTTATGAAGGGAATGTAAACATGGCTACATATGAACTGATTTAGGGAAGAGAACAGAGTCTCAGATTTAGAAAACAATCTAACGCTTGCTTAAGGGGAAAGAGAGGTGGGGAGATGCACAAAACATAAGATTGATATTAGCACAGGTACCGTTCCATAATCCAAAAACAGAAGAGACAAGCCCTACTCCTTCCTCAGTGAAAGGAACTAAACATCCGTATTCCCCTCAGAGAAATATATCTGACTAGTAAGAATTTTAAAACCTATGTATTGATATGTCTCCGTAAGGGAACCAAGTGTGTCTAGAATGACATAAACATGGCAGTGAGAATCAGCTCAAACCCACTATAAAAATGAATTTCAAAACAAAACATAAAAACAGTAAAATTCTTACACAATACCTTCAGGGGTTCTGATGAAACCTGGAATGACCCTATCTACAATGACAGCTGGATGTGGCATAAGGCTGGTCACTTGGGACTGAGAGGATTGGTGAGATTGGGTGAAAAAATGCAGACCCTTTAAAGCAATAATGCCTGCCACCCATTTCATGGTTCCCATCTCTCCAGGTAGAAGGGAATATCACTACAGTTATAACGTGTATGGGAACCTAGAGAATGGAAACCATCTGATGGTGAAAGGTTTCTAAAACTCTACTACTTTTTTCTCTCCTTGTGCTCCAGTTTGATATTCCAACTGCTTTACTATCAATCTCCCAACTTGGAAAGTCAGCCCCTATATCCTCCTGGTACGCACAGTTGGCAAATTTTGCAGAGGATATAAGGGAAGAGAGAGAACCAATGAGAGAGTAGCTGTAGGCATTTGGACGGCCACATGTCTCTCTAATTTTCCATTACAAAGAGGAATTAACCAAAGTCTCAGCCTGCCCCCCAGAACCAGTATAAGTCCAGAAGCAAAACTGTTGATTTGCGGTCAGATCACAAAAACGCGAGTTGAAAAATGGAGCTCAGGGCCACAGCAATTCACTAAGCTGTAGAGTTATAAAGGACTACTCTCTTCGAAAAATCTGTTGAGGGAAAGCCACGAGGCGGAAGGGAAAATGAGGCAGAATGGCATGAAATAGATTTCAAGAGGTACATTTGAATCACCTTTAAACACAGGAAAAGCATTACAACTTCGAAAATTATGGAAATGGCCATAAAGGGCATATGGGTTTTCACGTGCATATATGCAGAAGAAAACGCATATGCCCTTTTTGGACAAGCAAGCAAGTGGGCAATGCAAATCTGCACTACAAAGAAGTATCACTTCCCACCGGTCAAAAGGGACATCCACAAAATGGGTAAAAAACCAGAAAGGCAAGACAGGCCCTGGAGAACAGGGAGCCTTGTTATGCTGATGGGCGGGATGTAAATTGCCAACTGCCTCTCTGGAGGAGTGCATTGTGTTCCCTAAAACAAGTAAACAACAGAGCTACAGAGCCAAGGGCACTTCCAGTCTAGGGAATATACCTTGGGAAAACTGAAAATAAATAAGACAGATCCACACCAAAATTCAGGGCTGCACTGCTTACAAAAACCTCAACTTGGGTACACATTAAATATACCAGGAAAGACAAAAATGGTTCAAGAAATTGTGGTACTTACATATGATGGAATATCCCTCAGCCATGAAATCAATGTCATAAGGCCAGTAGCAGCAAAATGAGTGGATTCAGGTACGATAATTCTAAGTGAAATAAGTCACACAGAAAAAGAAACTTATCATAAGATATCACTTATGAAAATCCTGTAAACATGGCTACACATGAACAGAGTTAGGAAAGAAAAGAGAGACTCACATTAAAAAAAAATAACGCTTATGCTTGCTTAAGGGAGAAGGAGAGGTGGGGTGATGCATAAAATCAGAGTTTGATATTAGTACAGGTACAGTTCCAAAAACCAAATACGAAATTGACAAAACCTACACCTTCCTCAGTGAAAGGGACTCAAAACCCCATATTCACCACAGAGTAATATATCTTAAAAGTATGAATCTTAAAACCTATGTATTGATATGTCTCCATAAGGGAATCAAGTATGTCTAGACTGGCAAAAACATGACAGTGAGAATCAGCTCAAACCCACTATAAAAAGGAATTTCAAAAACAAAGCAAAAAAACAGGGAAATTTCTTTCAATTCCTTCAGGGTCTCTGATGAAACCTGGAATGACCCTATCTACAATGACAGCTGCATGTGGCATAAGGCTGGACACTTGGGACTGAGAGGATTGGTGAGATTGGGTGAGCAAATGCAGACCCTTTAAAGCAATAATGAGGGGCACCCATTCCATGGGTCCCAACTCTCCAGGTTGAAGGGAATATTACTACAGCTATTACATGTACGGGAAACCTAGAGAATGGACACACTGTGAATACGAAAGGTCTCTAAAACTCAACTAATAGTCCCTCTCCTGGTGCTCCGGTTTGACATTCCAACTGCTTTACTATCAATCTCCCAACTTGGAGAGACAGCCCCTTTAACCTCCTGGTTCTCACAGGTTGCCAATTTGGCAGAGGATGAAACGGAAGAGGAAGAACAAAAGAGAGAGTAGCTGTTAGGTATATGGACGGGCATATGTCACTCTTATTTCCAGGGAGGAAGAAGAATTGACCAAAGTCTCAGCCACACACCGAGAACCAGTATATGTTCTGAACCAAAATATTTGACTTGCGTTCAGCTCAGAAAAAACGAGTTAAATATGGAGCTCAGGGGCACAGCAATTCACAAACTGGCAGAGTAATAAAGGGCAACTATCGTCCAAAATTCTGTTGAGGGAAGGCAACGAGGCAAACTTGAAAGGGAGGCAGAATTGCAGGAAACAGATTTCAAGAGGTACTTTGGAATCGCCTTTAAAGCACAGGAAGAGGGGCACAACTTCGACAATGATGCACTTGGCTAAAAAGGGCGTATGCATTTTCTCCTGAATATATTCAGGAGACAACCCATACGCCCTTTTTGGCCAAGCAAGCAAGTGGGCAATGCAAATCTTCACTACAAAGAAGTATCAATTCCCACCAGTCAAAAGGGACATCCACAAAATGTGTAAAAACCAGAAAGGCAAGACAGGCCCTGGAGAACAGGGAGCCTTGTTATGCTGATGGGCGGGATGTAAATTGCCAACTGCCTCTCTGGAAGAGAGCATTGTGTTCCCTAAAACAAGTAAACAACAGAGATACAGAGCCAAGGACACTTCCAGTCAAGGGAATATACCTTGGGAAAACTGAAAATCAATAAGACAGTACCACCCCAAAATTTAGGGCTGCACTGCTTACAAGAACCTCAACTTGGGTACACCTTAAATATCCCAGGAAATATAAAAATGGTTCAAAAAATTGTGGTACTTACGTATGATGGAATATCCCTCAGCCATGAAATCAATGTCATAAGAACACTAACAGCTAAATGAGTGGATTCAGGTACGATGATTCTAAGTGAAATAAGTCACATAGAAAAAGAAACGTATCATAAGATATCACTTATGAAGATCCTGTAAAAATGGCTACACATGAACTGAGTTAGGAAAGAGAAGAGAGTCTCACATTTAGAAAACACTCTTATGCCTGCTTAAGAGGGATGGAGAGGTGGGGTGATGCATAAAACCAGAGTTTGATATATGCACAGGTAGAGTTCCAAAAACCAAGTATGGAATAGACAAGACCTACACCTTCCTCAGGGAAAGGGACTCAAAACCCCATATTTCCCGCAGAGGAATATATCTGACTAGTATGAATCTTAAAACCTATGTATTGATATGTCTCTTTCAGGGAATCAAGTGCGTCTAGACTGGCATACACATGGCAGCGAGAATCAGCTCAAACCCACTATAAAAAGGAATTTGAAAAACAAAAAACAGGGAAATTCTTTATAATTCCTTCAGGGTCTCTGATGAAACCTGGAATGACCCTATCTACAATGACAGCTGCATGTGGCATAAGGCTGGACACATAGGACTGAGAGGATTGGTGAGATTGGGTGAGCAAATGCAGACCCTTTAAAGCAATAATGCATGGCACCCATTCCATGGGACCCAACTCTCCAGGTTGAAGGGAATATTACTACAGCTATAACATGTATGGGAAACCTAGAGAATGGACACACTGTGAATACGAATAGTCTCTAAAACTCAACGTATAGTCCCTCTCCTGGTGCTCCGGTTTGACTTTCCAACTGCTTTACTATCAATCTCCCAACCTGGAGAGACCGCACCTTTAACCTCCTGTTTCGCACAGGTTGCCAATTTCGCAGAGGATGAATGGGAAGAGGGAGAACCAATGAGAGAGTAGCTGTTAGGCATTTGGACGGGCATATGTCACTCTTATTTCCCGGGAGGAAGAAGAATTGACCAAAGTCTCCACCACCCACCGGGAACCAGTATATGTCCTGAACCAAAATATTGGACCTGCGTACAGCTCAGAAAAAAACAGTTAAAAAACGGAGCTCAGGGGCACAGCAATTCACAAACTGGCAGAGTAATAAAGGACAACTATCGTCCAAAAACCTGTTGAGCGAAGGACACGAGGCGGACTTGAAAGCCAGGCAGAATTGCCGGAAACGGATTTCAAGAGTTACGTTGGAATCACCTTTAAAGCACAGGAAGAGGGGCACAACTTCGACAATGATGCACTTGGCCAAAAAGGGCTTATGCATTTTCTCCTGAGTATATTCAGGAGAAAACGCATACAGTTTTTTTGGCCAAGCAAGCAAGCGTTCATGCAACTCTGCACTACAAAGAAGTATCATTTCCCACCGGTCCACAGGAACATCGAAAAAATGGGTAAAAACCAGAAATTCAAGACAGGCCCTGGAGAAGAGGGAGCCTTGTTATGCTGATGGGCAGGATGTATATTGCCAACTGCCTCTCTGGAGGAGTGCACTGTGTTCCCTAAGAGAAGTAAACAACAGAGCTACAGAGCCAAGGGCACTTCGAGTCTAGGGAATATACCTTGGGAAAACTGAAAATCAATAAGACAGAGCCACCCAAAAATTTAGGCCTGCACTGCTTACAAGAACGTCACCTTGGGTACACCTTAAATATCCCAGGAAATATAAAAATGGTTCAAAAAATTGTGGTACTTACATACGATGGAATATCCCTCAGCCATGAAATCAATGTCATAAGACCAGTAGCAGCAAAATGAGTGGATTCAGGTACGATGATTCTAAGTGAAATAAGTCACACAGAAAAAGAAACTTATCATAAGATATCACTTATGAAGATCTTGTAAACATGGCTACACATGAACTGAGTTAGGGAAGAGAACAGAGTCTCACATTTAGAAAACAATCTTATGCCTGCTTAAGGGGGAAGGAGACGTGGGGTGATGCATAAAACCAGAGATTGATATAAGCACAGATACTGTTCCAAAAACGAACTATTGAAGACACAAGACCTACACCGTGCTCAGTGAAAGGGACTCGAAACCACATATTTCCCACAGAGGAATATATCTGACTAGTAAGAAACTTAAAACCTATGTATTGATATGTCTCCGTAAGGGAATCAAGTGTGTCTAGACTGGTATAAACCTGGCAGTGAGAATCAGCTCAAACCAACTATAAAAAGGAATTTCAAAAACAAAACCAAAAAACAGGGAAATTCTTTACAATTCCTTCAGGGATTCTGATGAAACCTGGAATGACCCTATCTACAACGACAGCTGGATGTGGCATAAGGCTGGACACATGGGACTGAGAGGATTGGTGAGATTGGGTGAGCAAACACAGACCCTTTAAAGCAATAATGCATGGCACCCATTCCATGGGTCCCAACTCTCCAGGTTGAAGGGAATATTACTACAGCTATAACATGTACGGGAAACCTAGAGAATGGACACACTGTGAATATGAAAGGTTTCTAAATCTCAACGAATAGTCCCTCTCCTGGTGCGCCAGTTGGACTTTCCAACTGCTTTACTATCAATCTCCCAACTTGGAGAGACAGCACCTTTAACTTCCTGATTCGCACAGGTTGCCAATTTGGCAAAGAATGAAAGGGAAGAGGGAGAACCAATGAGAGAGTAGCTGTTATGCATTTGGAAGGGCACATGTCACTCTAATTTCCCGGGAGGAAGAAGAATTGACAAAAGTCTAAACCACCCACCGGGAACCAGTATAGGTCCTGAACCAAAATATTGGACTTGCGTTCAGCTCAGAAAAAACGAGTTAAAAATGGAGCTCAGGGGCACAGCAATTCACAAACTGGCAGAGTAATAAAGGGCAACTATCGTCCAAAAATCTTTTGAGGGAAGGCCACGAGGCAGACTTGAAAGTGAGGCAGAATAGCAGGAATCAGATTTCAAGAGGTACGTAGGAATCACCTGTAAAGCAAAGGAATAGGTGCACAACTTAGACAATGATGCACTTGGCCAAAAACGGCGAATGCGTTTTGTCCTGAATATATTCAGGAGAAAACGCATACGCCCTTTTTGGCCAAGCAAGCAAGCGGGCAATGCAAATCTGCACTACAAAGAAGTATCACTTCCCACCGGTCAAAAGGGACATGCACAAAATGGGTAAAAACCGGAAAGGCAAGACAGGCCCTGGAGAACAGGGAGCCTTGTTATGCTGATGGGCGGGATGTATACTGCCAACTGCCTCTCTGGAGGAGTGCATTGTGTTCCCTAAAACAAGTAAACAACAGAGCTACAGAGCCAAGGGCACTACGAGTCTAGGGAATATACCTTGGGAAACCTGAAAATCAGTAAGACAGAGCCACCCCAAAATTTAGGGCTGCACTGCTTACAAGAACCTCAACTTGGGTTCACATTAAGTATCCCAGGAAAGATAAAAACTGTTCAAAAAATTGTGGTACTTACGTGTGATGGAATATCCCTCAGCCATGAAATCAATGTCATAATACCAGTAGCAGCAAAATGAGTGGATTCAGGTACGATGATTCTAAGTGAAATAAGTCACACAGAAAAAGAAAATTATCATAAGATAATACTTATGAAGATCCTGTAAACATGGCTACACATGAACTGAGTTAGGAAAGAGAAGAGAGTCTCACATTTAGAAAACACTCTTATGCCTGCTTAAGGGGGAAGGAGAGGTTGGGTGATGCATAAAACCAGAGTTTGATATAAGCACAAGTAACATTCAAAAAACCAACTATGGAATACACAAGACCTACACCTTCCTCAGTGAAAGGGACTCAGAACCCCATATTTCCCGCAGAGTTATATATCTGACTATTAAGAATATTAAAACCTATGTATTGATAGGTCTCTTTTAGGGAATCAAGTGTGTCTAGACAGGCATAAACTTGGCAGCGAGAATCAGCTCAAACCCACTATAAAAATGAATTTGAAAAACAAAAAAAGGGAAATTCTTTACAATTCCTTCAGGGTCTCTGATGAAACCTGTAATGACCCTATCTACAACGACAGCTGCATGTGGCATAAGGCTGGACACATAGGACTGAGAGGATTGGTGAGACTGGGTGAGCAAATGCAGACCCTTTAAAGCAATAATGCATGGCACACATTCCTTGGGTCCCAACTCTCCGGGTTGAAGGGAATATTACTACAGCTATAACATGTATGGGAAACCTAGAGAATGGACACACTGTGAATACGAAATGTTTCTAAATCTCAACGAATAGTCCCTCTCCTGGTGCTCCAGTTGGACTTTCCAACTGCTTTACTATCAATCTCCCAACTTGGAGAAGACAGCACCTTTACCCTCGTGGTTGGCACAGGTTGACAATTTGACAAAGGATGAAAGGCAAGAGGGAGAACCAATGAGAGAGTAGCTGTAAGGCATTTGGACGGGCACATGTCACTCTTATTTCCTGGGAGGAAGAAGAATTAACCAAAGTCTCAGCCACCCACAGGGAACCAGTGTAGGCCCTGAACCAAAATATTGGACTTGCATTCAGCTCACAAAAAACGAGTTAAAAAATGGAGCTCCGGGGCACAGCAATTCACAAACTGGAAGAGTAATAAAGGACAACTATCATCCAAAAATCTGTTGAGGGAAGGCAACGAAGCGGACATGAAAGGGAGGCAGAATAGCAGGAAACAGATTTCAAGAGGTACGGTGGAATCGCCTTTAAAACACAGGAAGAGGGGCACAATTTCGACAATGATGCACCTGGCCAAAAAGTGCATAAGTGATTTCTCCTGAGTATATTCAGGAGAAAACGCATACGCCCTTTTTGGCCAAGCAAGCAAGCGGACAATGTAAGTCTGCACTACAAAGAAGTATCACTTCCCACCGGTCCAAAGGGACATCCACAAAAAGGGTAAAAACCAGAAATTCAAGACAGGCCCTGGAGAACAGGGAGCCTTGTTATGCTGATGGGCGGGATGTAAATTGCCAACTGCCTCTCTGGAGGAGTGCATTGTGTTCCCTAAAACAAGAAAACAACAGAGCTACAGAGCCAAGGACACTTCCAGTCAAGGGAATATACCTTGGGAAAACTGAAAATCAATAAGACAGAACCACCGCAAATTTTATGGCTGCACTGCTTACAAGAACCTCAACTTGGGTACACCTTAAATATCCCAGGAAATATAAAAATGGTTCAAAAAATTGTGGTACTTATGTACGATGGAATATCCCTCAGCCATGAAATCAATGTCATAAGACCAGTAGCAGCTAAATGAGTGGATTCAGGTACGGTGATTCTAAGTGAAATAAGTCACACAGAAAAAGAAACTTATCATAAGATATCACTTATGATGATCCTGTAAGCATGGCTACACATGAACTGAGTTAGGAAAGAGAAGACAGTCTCACATTTAGAAAACACTCTTATGCCTGCTTAAGGGGGAAGGAGAGGTGGGGTGATGCATAAACCCAGAGTTTGATATAAGCACAGGTACTGTTCCAAAAACCAAGTATGGAATAGACAAGACCTACACCTTCCTCAGTGAAAGGGACTCAAAACCCCATATTTCCCGCAGAGGAATATATCTGACTAGTAAGAATCTTAAAACCTATGTATTGTTATGTCTCCGTAAGGGAATCAAGTGTGTCTAGACTGGCACAAAGATGGCACCGAGAATCAGCTCAAACCCACTATAAAAAGGAATTTCAAAAACAAAACAAAAAAACAGTGAAATTCTTTACAATTCCTTCAGGGTCTCTGATGAAACTTGGAATGACCCTATCTAGAACGACAGCTTGAAGTGGCATAAGGCTGGACACATGGGACTGAGAGGATTGGTGAGATTCGTGAGCAAATGCAGACCCTTTAAAGCAATAATGCATGGCACCCATTCCATGGGTCCCAACTCTCCAGATTGTAGGGAATATTACAAAGCTATAACATGTATGGGAAACCTAGAGAATGGACACACTGTGAATACGAAAGGTTTCTAAATCTCAACGAATAATCCCTCTCCAGTTGCTCCAGTTTGACATTCTAACCGCTTTACTTTCAACCTTCCAACTTGGAGAGAGAGCACCTTTAAACTCCTGGTTCACACATGTTGCCAATTTGGCAAAGGATGAAAGGGATGAGGGAGAACCAAAGAGAGAGTAGCTGTTAGGCATTTGGACGGGCATATGTCACTCTTATTTCCCGGGAGGAAGAAGAATTGACCAAAGTCTCAGCCACCCACGGGAACCAGTATAGGTCCTAAACCAAAATATTGGACTTGCGTTCAGCTCACAAAAAACGAGTTAAAAAATGGAGCTATAGGGCAGAGCATTTCACAAACTGGCAGAGTAATAAAGGACAACTATCATCCAAAAATCTGTTGAGGGAAAGCAACGAGGCGGACTTGAAAATGAGGCAGAATACCAGGAAACAGATTTCAAGTAGTACATTGGAATCGACTTTAAAGCACAGGAAGAGGGGCACAACTTCGACAATAATGCACTTGGCCAAAAAGGGCGTATGCGTTTTCTCCTGGGTATATGCAGGAGAAAACGCATACTCCCATTTTCGGCAAGCAAGCAAGCGGACAATGTAAGTCTGCACTACAAAGAAGTATCACTTCCCGCCGGTCCAAAGGGATATCCACAAAAAGGGTGAAAAGCAGAAATTCAAGACAGGCCCTGGAGAACAGGGATCTTTGTTATGCTGATGGGCGGGATGTAAATTGCCAACTGCCTCTCTGGAGTTGTGCATTGTGTTCCTTAAAACAAGTAAACAACAGAGCTACAGAGCCAAGGGCACTTCCAGTCTAGGGAATATACCTTGGGAAAACTGAAAATCAATAAGACAGAGCCCCCGCAAAATTTAGGCCTGCACTGCTTACAAGAACGTCAACTTGGGTACACCTTAAATATACCAGGAAATATAAAAATGGTTCAAAAAATTGTGGTACTTACATACGATGGAATATCCCTCAGCCAAGATATCAATGTAATAAGACCAGTAGCAGCAAAATGAGTGGATTCAGGTATGATGATTCTAAGTGAAATAAGTCACACAGAAAAAGAAACGTATCATAAGATATCACTTATGAAGATCCTGTAAACATGGCTACACATGAACTGAGTTAGGAAAGAGAACAGAGTCTCACATTTAAAAAAACTCTTATGCCTGCTTAAGGGGGAAGGAGAGGTGGGGAGATGCATAAACCCAGAGTTTGATATAAGCACAGGTACCGTTCCAGAATCCAACTATGGAATAGACCAGACCTAAACCTTCCTCAGTGAAAGGGACTCAAAACCCCATATTTCCCGCAGAGGAATATATCTGACTAGTAAGAATCTTAAAACCTATGTATTGATATGTCTCCGTAAGGGAATCAAGTGTTTCTAGACTGACATATTCATGGCAGCGAGAATCAGCTCAAACACACTATAAAAAGGAATTTCTAAAACAAAACAAAAAAACAGGGAAATTCTTTACAATTCCTTCAGGGTCTCTGATGAAACTTGGAATGACCCTATCTAGAACGACAGCTGGAAGTGGCATAAGGCTGGACACATGGGACTGAGAGGATTGGTGAGATTCGTGAGCAAATGCAGACCCTTTAAAGCAATAATGCATGGAACCCATTCCATGGGTGCCAACTCTACAGGTTGTAGGGAATATTACTATAGCTATAACATGTATGGGAAACCTAGAGAATGGACACTCTGTGAATACGAAATGTCTCTAAAGCTCAAAGAACAGTCCCTCTCCTGGTGCTCCAGTTTGACTTTCCAACTGCTTTACTATCAATCTCCCAACCTGGAGAGACAGCACCTTTAACCTCCTGTTTTGCACAGGTTGCCAATTTGGCAAAGGATGAAACGGAAGAGGGAGAACCATATAGAGAGTAGCTGTTAGGCATTTGGACGGGCACATGTCACTCTTATTTCCCGGGAGGAAGAAGAATTAACCAAAGACTCAGCCAACGACTGGGAACCAGTATAGGTCCTGAACCAGAATATGGGACTGGCGTTAAGCTCACAAAAAACGAGTTAAAAAAAGGAGCTATAGGACAGAGCAATTCACCAACTGGCAGAGTAATAAAGGACAACTGTCATCCAAAAATCTGTTGAGGGAAGGCAACGAGGCAGACTTGAAAGTGAGGCAGAATAGCAGGAAACGGATTTCAAGAGGTACGTTGGAATCGCCTTTAAAGCACAGGAAGAGGGGCACAACTTCGACAATGATGCACTTGTCCAAAAAGGGTGTATGCGTTTTTTCCTGAGTATATTCAGGAGAGAACACATACGCTTTTTTTGGCCCAGCAAGCAAGCGGACAATGTAAGTCTGCACTACAAAGAAGTATCACTTCCCACCTGTCCAAAGGGACATCCACAAAAAGGGTAAAAACCAGAAATTCAAGACAGGCCCTGGAGAACAGGGAGCCTTGTTATGCTGATGGGCGGAATGTAAATTGCCAACTGCCTCTCTGGAGGAGTGCATTGTGTTCCCTAAAACAAGTAAACAACAGAGCTACAGAGCCAAGGACACTTCCAGTCTAGGGAATATACCTTGGGAAAACTGAAAATCAATAAGACAGAGCCACCGCAAAATTTAGGGCTGCACTGCTTACAAGAACCTCAACTTGGGTACACATTAAATATCGCAGGAAATATAAAAATGGTTTAAAAAATTGTGGTACTTACGTACGATGGAATATGCCTCAGCCATGAAATCAATGTCATAAGACCAGTAGCAGCAAAATGAGTGGATTCAGTTATGATGATTCTAAGTGAAATAAGTCACACAGAAAAAGAAACGTATCATAAGATATCACTTATGAAGATCCTGTAAACATGGCTACACATGAACTGAGTTAGGAAAGAGAAAAGAGTCTCACATTTAGAAAACACTCTTATGCCTGCTTAAGGGGGAAGGAGAGGTGGGGTGATGCATAAAACCAGAGTTTGATATAAGCAGAGGTACCGTTCCAAAAACCAAGTATGGAATAGACAAGACCTACACCTTCCTCAGTGAAAGGCACTCAAAACCCCATATTTCCTGCAGAGGAATATATCTGACTAGTAATAATCTTAAAACCTATGTATTGGTATGTCTCCGTAAGGGAATCAAGTGTGTCTAGACTGGCATAAAGATTGCAGCGAGAATCAGCTCAAACCCACTATAAAAAGGAATTTCAAAAACAAAACAGAGAAACAGCGGAATTCTTTACAATTCCTTCAGGGTCTCTGATGAAACTTGGAATGACCCTATCTAGAACGACAGCTGGAGGTGGCATAAGGCTGGACACATGGGACTGAGAGGATTGGTGAGATTCGTGAGCAAATGCAGACCCTTTAAACAATAATGCATGGCACCCATTCCATGGGTCCCAACTCTCCAGGTTGAAGGGAATATTACTACAGCTATAACATGTACGGGAAACCTAGATAATGGACACTGTGAATACGAAAGCTTTCTAAAACTCAACGAATAGTCCCTCTCCTGATGCTCCGGTTTGACTTTCCAACTGCTTTACTATCAATCTCCCAACTTGGAGAGACAGCCCCTTTAACCTCCTGGTTCGCACAGGTTGCCAATTTGGCAGAGGATCAAAGGGAATAGGGATAACAAATGAGAGAGTAGCTGTTAGGCATTTGGACAGGCACATGTCACTCTAATTGCCCGGCAGGAAGAATAATTATCCAAAGTCTCAGGCACTCACCGGGATCCAGTATAGGTCCTGAACCAAAAATTTGGACTTGCTTTCAGCTCAAAAAAACGAGTTGAAAAATGGAGCTCAGGGGCAGAGCAATTCACAAACTGGCAGAGTAATAAATGCCAACTATGTTCCAGAAATCTGTTGAGGGAAGGCAGTGAAGTGAACACGAAAATCAGGCCGAATAGCAGGAAACAGATTTCAAGAGGTATGTTGGAATCGTCTGTAAAGCAGAGGAAGAGGGGCACAACTTCGACAATGATGCACTTGGCCAAAAAGGGCGTATGCATTTTCTCCTGAATATATGCAGGAGAAAACACATACGCACTTTTTGGCCAAGCAAGCATGCAGGCAATGCAAATCTGCACTACAAAGAAGTATCACTTCCCACCGGTCAAAAGGGACATCCACAAAATGGGTAAAAACCAGAAAGGCAAGACAGGCCTTGGAGAACAGGGAGCCTTGTTTTGCTGATGGGCGGGATGTAAGTTGTCAACTGCCTCTCTGGAGGAGTGCATTGTGTTCCCTAAAACAAGTAAACAACAGAGCTACAGAGCCAAAGGCACTTCCAGTCTAGGGAATATACCTTGGGCAAACTGAAAATCAATAAGAGAGAGCCAGTCCACAATTTATGGCTGCACTGCTTACAAGAACCTCAACTTGGGTACACCTTAAGTATCCCAGGAAAGATAAAAATGGTTCAAAAAATTGTGGTACTTACGTATGATGGAATATCCCTCAGCCATGAAATCAATGTCATAAGACCAGTAGCAGCAAAATGAGTGGATTCAGGTACGATGAATCTAAGTGAAATAAGTCACACAGAAAAAGAAACGTATCATAAGATATCACTTATGGAGATCCTGTAAACGTGGCTACACATGAACTGAGTTAGGAAAGAGAAGAGAGTCTCATATTTAGAAAACATTCTTATGCCTTCTTAACGGGGAAGGAGAGGTGGGGTGATGCATAAAACCAGAGTTTGATATAAGCACAGGTTCCTTTCCCAAAACCAACTATGGAATAGACAAGACCTACACCTCTCTCAGTGAAACGGACTCAAAACCCCATATCTCCCGCAGAGGAATATATCTGACTATTAAGAATATTAAAACCTTTGTATTGACATGTCTCCATAAGGCAATCAAGTGTGTCTAGACTGGCATAATCATGGCAGCGAGAATCAGCTCAAACCCACTATAAAAATGAATTTCAAAAACAAACCAAAAAAACAGGGAAATTCTTTACAATTCCTTCAGGGTCTCTGATGAAACCTGGAATGACACTATCTACAACGACAGCTGGATGTGGCATAAGGCTGGACGCATGGGACTGAGAGGATTGGTGAGATTGGGTGAGCAAATGCAGACTCTTTCAAGCAATAATGCTTGGCACCCTTTCCATGGTTCCCAACTCTCCAGGTTGAAGGGAATATTACTACTGCTATAACATGTATGGGAAACTTAGAGAATGACACACTGTGAATACAAAAGACTTCTAAATCTCAATGAATAGTCCCTCTCCTGGTGGTCCAATTTGACTTTCCAACTGCTTTACTATCAATCTCCCAACTTGGAGAGACAGCACCTTTAACCTCCTGGTTCGCACAGGTTGCCAATTTGGCATAGAATGAAAGGGAAGAGGGAGAACCAATGAGAGAGTAGCTGTTAGGCATTTGGATGGGCATATGTCACTCTTATTTCTCGGGAGGAAGAAGAATTAACCAAAGTCTCAGCCAAACACTGGGAACCAGTATAGTTCCTGAACCAAAATATTGGACTTGCGTTCAGCTCACAAAAAACGAGTTACAAAATGGAGCTCAGGGGAACAGCAATTTACAAACAGGCAGAGTAATAAAGGGCAACTATCGTTCAAAAATCGGTTGAGGGAAGGCAGTGAGGCGAACTTGAAAGGGAGGCAGAATAGCAGGCAACACATTTCGAGAGGTACGTTGGAATCACCTTTAAAGCACAGGAAGAGGGACACAACTTCGACCATGATGCACTTGGCCAAAAAGGGCGTATGCGTTTTCTCCTGAATATATTCAGGAGAAAACGCATACGCCCTTTTTGGCCAAGCAAGCAAGCGGGCAATCCAAATCTGCAGTACAATGAAGTATCACTTCCCACCGGTCATTTGGGGCATCCACAAAATGGGTAAAAACCAGAAAGGCAAGACAGGCCCTGGAGAACAGGGAGCCATTTTATGCTGATGGGCGGGATGTAAATTGCCAACTGCCTCTCTGGAGGAGTGCATTGTGTTCCCTAAAACAAATATACAACAGAACTACAGAGCCAAGGGCACTTGAGTCTAGGGAATATACCTTAGGAAAACTGAAAATCAATAAGACAGAGCCACCCCAAAATTTAGGCCTCCACTGCTTACAAGAACCTCAACTTGGGTACACCTTACATATCCCTGGAAATATAAAAATGGTTCAAAATTTGTGGTATTTATGTACGATGGAATATCCCTCAGCCATGAAATCAATGTCATAAAACCAATAGCAGCAAAATGAGTGGATTCAGGTACGATGATTCTAAGTGAAATATGTCACACAGAAAAAGAAACTTATCATGTGATATCATTCATGAAGATCCTGTATACATGGCTACACATGAACTGAGATAGGAAAGAGAACAGAGTCTCACATTTACAAAACACTCTTATGCCTTCTTAAGGGGGAAGGAGAGGTGGGGTGATGCATAAAACCAGAGTTTGATATAAGCACAGGTACCGTTCCAAAAACCAACTATGGAATAGACAAGACCTATACCTTCCTCAGTGAAAGGGACTCATAATCCCATATTTCCCACAGAGGAATATATCCGACTAGTAAGAAACTTAAAACCTATGTACTAATATGTCTCCGTAAGGGAATCAAGTGTGTCTAGACTGGAATAAACATGGCAGCGAGAATCAGCTCAAACCCAATCTAAAAAGGAATTTGAAAAACAAAACAAAAAAACAGGGAAATTTTTTACAATTCCTTCAGGGTCTCTGATGAAACCTGGAATGACCCTATCTACAATGACAGCTGGATGTGGCATAAGGCTGGACACATGGGACTGAGAGGAATCGTGAGATTGGGTTAGCAAAAGCATACCCTATATAGCAGTAATGCATAGCGCCCGTTCCATGTGTCCCAACTCTCCAGGTTGAAGGGAATATTAGTATAGCTATAACATGTATGGGAAACCTAGAGAATGGACACACTCTTTATATGAAAGGTTTCTAAAACTCAACGAATAGTCCCTCTCCTTGTGCTCCAGTTTGACTTTCCAACTGCTTTACTATCAATCTCCCAACTTGGAGAGACAGAACCTTTAACCTCCTGGTTGGCACAGGTTGCCAATTTGGCAGAGGATCAAAGGGAAGAGGGAGAACCAATGAGAGAGTAGCTGTCAGGCATTTGGACGGGAACATGTCACTCTTATTTCCCGTGAGGAAGAAGAATTAACCAAAGTCTCAGCCACCCACCGAAAACCAGTATAGGTTCTGAAAAAAAATATTGAACTTGAGTTCAGCTCACAAAAAACGAGTTACAAAATGGAGCTCAGGGGCACAGCAATTCAGAAACTGGCAGAGTAATAAAGGGCAACTATCGTCCAAAAATCTTTTGAGGGAAGGCAAGGGCATGCAGCATTTTGATTTCAGGGGTCTTGAGCATTGTGATGACAAGTGTCATGGAACCTTGTGATGACTAGGTAGTGGAACATTGTGATGCCAAGAGTCATGGTGCATTGTTATGACAGGGGTAATGGAGCATTTTGATGGGAAGGGTATGGAACATTGGTCTGAAATGTTTCATGGATTATTGTGATGAGAGTGGTCATGGAGCATTGTGATGACAAGGGCACGGAACACTGTGATACATGGGTCATGCAGGATTGTAATGAAAAAGGCATGGAGCATTGTCATGAGAAGGGCATCGAGCATTGTGATGACAAGTGTCATGGAGCTTTGTGATGACAAGGACATGGAGCAATGTGATGAGAGGGTTCAGGGAGGATTGTGATGACAGTGACATGGAGCATTGTGATGCCATGGGACATGGAGCTTTGTGATGACAAGTCATGGAGCATTTTGATGACAAGGGCATGGTGCATTGTGATGAGAAGGGCAGGGAGCATTTTGATGAACGGGTCATGCAGCAATTTGATAAGAATTGTAATGGAATATTGTGATGGCAGTGTTTATAGAACATTGTGATGTCAGGGGTCTTGGATCTTTGGGATGAAAAGGGTCATGGAGCATTTTGCTGACAGGGGTTATGGAACATTGTGATGTCAGGGGTCATGGAACATTGTGCAGATAAGTGGATGTAGCACTGTGATGACAGGGTCATGGAACATTGTGATTCCAGGTGTGAGGGAGTATTGTGATGACTAGTGATGGAACATTGTGATATCTCTGGTGAGAGAGTATTTTGATGAGAAGTCCAAGGACCACTGTGATTACAAGGTTTATGGAGCATTGCAATGAAAAGTTTGTGGTCGGCTGTGATGAAATGCACGTGGCACATTGTGATGACAATGGTCATAGACCATTGTTCTGACAAAGACATGGAGCATTGTGATGACAAGGGTCACAAAGAATTGTGATCAAAAGTTCATGGAACATTGTGGTTACAAAAGTCACAGAGCCTTGTGATGATGCGGGCATGGACAATTGTGATGACAAACGTTATGAATCATTGTGATGCCTGGAGTCACTGAGCATTGTGATGACAGGGGTCATGGAGCATTGTGATGACAAGGGCATGGAGCATTGTGTTGACAGGGGCATGGAGCATTGGTCTGACAAGTTTCATGGATTATTGTGATGACATTGGGCATGGTGCATTGTGATGACAAGGATATGGAGCATTGTGATGAGAAGGTCAAGGAGTATTGTGAAGACAGGTGTCAGGGAGCACTGTGATGACATATGTCATGGTCCATTGTGATGACAATGGCATGGAGCATTGTGAAGCCAATATAATGGAGAAATGTGAGGACAAATATAATGGAGCATTTTGATGATTAGGGCTTGGAGCATTATGATGACAAGGGCCATTGAAAATTTTCATGACAAGGACGAGAAGCATTGTGATGACAAGGTCCTGGAGCATTGTGATTAGAAAACCATGGAGCCTTGTGATGACAAGTCTCATGGAGCATACTGATGAAAAGGGGCATGGAGCATTGTGATTACAGGGGTCTTGGAACATTGTGATGACAAGGGCATGGCACATTGTGAGGAGAAGACCAAGGAGCATTCTGATGGCATGCGTCCTTGAGTTTTGTGATGACAAGGGCATGGAGCATTGTGATTTCATGGGTCTTGGAGCACTGTGATGGAAAGGGCATGGAACATTGTGATGAAAAAGGCATGGAGCCTTGTCATGACAAGGTTCAAGGAACATACTGACAAGTGTCATGGGGCATTGTGATGACAGGGGTCATGAAGAATTGTGATAAAAAGAGAATGGAGCATTGTGATGACAAGAGCATGGAACAATGGTTTAATATGTTTCATGGATTATTGCGATGACAGTTGGAATGGCGCATTGTGATGACAAGGGCATGGAGCATTGTGATGGCCAGGTCATGCAGTATTGTGAAGAGAGGTGTCAGGGAGCATTCTGATGACATATGTAGTGGCCCGCTCTGATGACAATGGCATGGAGCATTGTGATGCCAAGTGTCATGGAGGATTCTGATGACAAAGGTAATGGAGCATTGTGATGACAAGGGCATGGAGCTTTGTGATGACATGTGCATGGAGCATTGTGATGACAAGTGCATGGAGCATTGCAATGTCAAGCGGATGGAGAATTGTGATGACAAGAGCATGTAACATTTTGATGAGAAGTGTCATGTAGCACTGTGATGACAAGGACGTGGAGAATTGTGATGACAAGGGACATGGAGCATTTTGAGAACCAGGGCATGGTGCATTGTGATGACAGGGGTCATGGAGCATTATTATGAGAACGGCCATGGTGCATTCTGACATAAGATATCACTTATGAAGGGAATGTAAACATGGCTACATATGAACTGATTTAGGGAAGAGAACAGAGTCTCAGATTTAGAAAACAATCTAACGCTTGCTTAAGGGGAAAGAGAGGTGGGGAGATGCACAAAACATAAGATTGATATTAGCACAGGTACCGTTCCATAATCCAAAAACAGAAGAGACAAGCCCTACTCCTTCCTCAGTGAACGGAACTAAACATCCGTATTCCCCTCAGAGAAATATATCTGACTAGTAAGAATTTTAAAACCTATGTATTGATATGTCTCCGTAAGGGAACCAAGTGCGTCTAGAACGACATAAACATGGCAGTGAGAATCAGCTCAAACCCACTATAAAAATGAATTTCAAAACAAAACATAAAAACAGTAAAATTCTTACACAATACCTTCAGGGGTTCTGATGAAACCTGGAATGACCCTATCTACAATGACAGCTGGATGTGGCATAAGGCTGGTCACTTGGGACTGAGAGGATTGGTGAGATTGGGTGAAAAAATGCAGACCCTTTAAAGCAATAATGCCTGCCACCAATTCCATGGTTCCCATCTCTCCAGGTAGAATGGAATATCACTACAGTTATAACGTGTATGGGAACCTAGAGAATGGAAACCATCTGATGGTGAAAGGTTTCTAAAACTCTACTACTTTTTTCTCTCCTTGTGCTCCAGTTTGACATTCCAACTGCTTTACTATCAATCTCCCAACTTGGAAAGTCAGCCCCTATATCCTCCTGGTACGCACAGTTGGCAAATTGTGCAGAGGATATAAGGGAAGAGAGAGAACCAATGAGAGAGTAGCTGTAGGCATTTGGACGGCCACATGTCTCTCTAATTTTCCATCACAAAGAGGAATTAACCAAAGTCTCAGCCTGCCCCCCAGAACCAGTATAAGTCCAGAAGCAAAACTGTTGATTTGCGGTCAGATCACAAAAACGCGAGTTGAAAAACGGAGCTCAGGGCCACAGCAATTCACTAAGCTGTAGAGTTATAAAGGACTACTCTCTTCGAAAAATCTGTTGAGGGAAAGCCACGAGGCGGAAGGAAAAATGAGGCAGAATGGCATGAAATAAATTTCCAGAGGTACATTGGAATCGCCTTTAAACACAGGAAAAGCATTACAACTTCGAAAATTATGGAAATGGCCATAAAGGGCATATGGGTTTTCACGTGCATATATGCAGGAGAAAACGCATATGCCCTTTTTGGACAAGCAAGCAAGCGGGCAATGCAAATCTGCACTACAAAGAAGTTTCACTTCCCACCGGTCAAAAGGGACATCCACAAAATGGGTAAAAACCAGAAAGGCAAGACAGGCCCTGGAGAACAGGGAGCCTTTTTATGCTGATGGGCGGGATGTAAATTGCCAACTGCCTCTCTGGAGGAGTGCATTGTGTTCCCTAAAACAAGTA
This sequence comes from Mesoplodon mirus, assembly GCF_964341445.2. Classification (NCBI taxonomy): domain Eukaryota; kingdom Metazoa; phylum Chordata; class Mammalia; order Artiodactyla; family Ziphiidae; genus Mesoplodon; species Mesoplodon mirus. The sequence continues at coordinate 67,013 of NW_028294822.1, read as the reverse complement.
AACAACAGAGCTACAGAGCCAAGGGCACTTCCAGTCTAGGGACTATACCTTGGGAAAACTGAAAATAAATAAGACAGATCCACACCAAAATTCAGGGCTGCACTGCTTACAAAAACCTCAACTTGGGTACACATTAAATATACCAGGAAAGACAAAAATGGTTCAAGAAATTGTGGTACTTACATATGATGGAATATCCCTCAGCCATGAAATCAATGTCATAAGGCAAGTAGCAGCAAAATGAGTGGATTCAGGTACAATAATTCTAAGTGAAATAAGGCAACAGAAAAAGAAACTTATCATAAGATATCACATATGAAGATCCTGTAAACATAGCTATACATGAACTAAGTTAGGAAAGAAAAGAGAGACTCACATTAAAAAAAATGCTTATGCTTGCTTAAGGGAGAAGGAGAGGTGGGGTGATGCATAAAATCAGAGTTTGATATTAGTACAGGTACCGTTCCAAAAACCAAATACGAAATTTACAAAACCTACACCTTCCTCAGTGAAAGGGACTCAATACCCCATATTCACCACAGAGTAATATATCTTAAAAGTATGAATCTTAAAACCTATGTATTGATATGTCTCCATAAGGGAATCAAGTGTGTCTAGACTGGCATAAAAATGACAGTGAGAATCAGCTCAAACCCACTATAAAAAGGAATTTCAAAAACAAAACAAAAAAACAGGGAAATTTCTTTCAATTCCTTCAGGGTCTCTGATGAAACCTGGAATGACCCTATCTACAATGACAGCTGCATGTGGCATAAGGCTGGACACTTGGGACTGAGAGGATTGGTGAGATTGGGTGAGCAAATGCAGACCCTTTAACGCAATAATGCATGGCACCCATTCCATGGGTCCCAACTCTCCAGGTTGAAGGGAATATTACTACAGCTATAACATGTATGGGAAACCTAGAGAATGGACACACTGTGAATACGAATAGTCTCTAAAACTCAACGTATAGTCCCTCTCCTGGTGCTCCGGTTTGACTTTCCAACTGCTTTACTATCAATCTCCCAACCTGGAGAGACCGCACCTTTAACCTCCTGTTTCGCACAGGTTGCCAATTTCGCAGAGGATGAATGGGAAGAGGGAGAACCAATGAGAGAGTAGCTGTTAGGCATTTGGACGGGCATAGGTCACGCTTATTTCCCGGGAGGAAGAAGAATTGACCAAAGTCTCCGCCACCCACCGGGAAAAAGTATATGTCCTGAACCAAAATATTGGACTTGCGTACAGCTCAGAAAAAAACAGTTAAAAAACGGAGCTCAGGGGCACAGCAATTCACAAACTGGCAGAGTAATAAAGGACAACTATCGTCCAAAAACCTGTTGAGCGAAGGACACGAGGCGGACTTGAAGCCAGGCAGAATTGCCGGAAACGGATTTCAAGAGTTACGTTGGAATCACCTTTAAAGCACAGGAAGAGGGGCACAACTTCGACAATGATGCACTTGGCCAAAAAGGGCTTATGCATTTTTTCCTGAGTATATTCAGGAGAAAATGCATACATTTTTTTTGGCCAAGCAAGCAAGCGTTCATGCAAGTCTGCACTACAAAGAAGTATCATTTCCCACCGGTCCACAGGAACATCAAAAAAATGGGTAAAAACCAGAAATTCAAGACAGGCCCTGGAGAACAGGGAGCCTTGTTATGCTGATGGGCGGGATGGAAATTGCCAACTGCCTCTCTGGAGGAGTGCACTGTGTTCCCTAAAACAAGTAAACAACAGAGCTACAGAGCCAAGGGCACTTCGAGTCTAGGGAATATACCTTGGGAAAACTGAAAATCAATAAGACAGAGCCCCCGCAAAATTTAGGCCTGCACTGCTTACAAGAACGTCAACTTGGGTACACCTTAAATATACCAGGAAATATAAAAATGGTTCAAAAAATTGTGGTACTTACATACGATGGAATATCCCTCAGCCATGAAATCAATGTCATAAGACCAGTAGCAGCAAAATGAGTGGATTCAGGTACGATGATTCTAAGCGAAATATGTCACACAGAAAAAGAAACTTATCATAAGATATCACTTATGAAGATCCTGTAAACATGGCTACACATGAACTGAGTTAGGGAAGAGAACAGAGTCTCACATTTAGAAAACACTCTTATGCCTGCTTAAGGGGGAAGGAGACGTGGGGTGATGCATAAAACCAGAGTTTGATATAAGCACAGGTACTGTTCCAAAAACCAACTATGGAAGACACAAGACCTACACCTTGCTCAGTGAAAGGGACTCGAAACCCCATATTTCCCGCAGAGGAATATATCTGACTAGTAAGAATCTCAAAACCTATGTATTGATATGTCTCCGTAAGGGAATCAAGTGTGTCTGGACTGGCATAAACTTGGCAGTGAGAATCTGCTCAAGCCAACTATAAAAAGGAATTTCAAAAACAAAACCAAAAAACAAGGAAATTCTTTACAATTCCTTCAGGGATTCTGATGAAACCTGGAATGACCCTATCTACAACGACAGCTGGAGGTGGCATAAGGCTGGACACATGGGACTGAGAGGATTGGTGAGATTGCGTGAGCAAACGCAGACCCTTTAAAGCAATAATGCATGGCACCCATTCCATGGGTCCCAACTCTCCAGGTTGAAGGGAATATTACTACAGCTATAACATGTACGGGAAACCTAGAGAATGGACACACTGTGAATACGAAAGGACTCTAAAACTCAACGAATAGTCCCTGTCCTGGGGCTCCGGTTTGAATTTCAAACTGCTTTACTATCAATCTCTCAACCTGGAGAGACAGCACCTTTAACCTCCTGTTTTGCACAGGTTGCCAATTTCACAGAGGATGAATGGGAAGAGGGAGAACCAATGAGAGAGTAGCTGTTAGGTATTTGGACGGGCATATGTCACTCTTATTTCCTGGGAGGAAGAAGAATTGAACAAAGTCTCAGCCACCCAACGGGAACCAGGTCCTGAACCAAAATATTGGACTTGCGTTCAGCTCAGAAAAAACTAGTTAAAAAATGGAGCTCAGGGGCACAGCAATTCACAAACTGGCAGAGTAATAAAGGGCAACTATTGTCCAAAAATCTGTTGAGGGAAGGCAACGAGGTGGACTTGAAAGCGAGGCAGAATAGCAAGAAACAGATTTCACAATGTACGTTCGAATCGCCTTTAAAGCACAGGAAGAGTGTCACAACTTTGACAATGATACACTTGGACAAAAAGGGCGTATGTGATTTCCCCTGAATATATTCAGGAGAAAACGTATACGCCCTTTTTGGCCAAGCAAGCAAGTGGGCAATGCAAATCTGCACTACAAAGTAGTATCACTTCCCACCGGTCAAAAGGGACATCGGAAAAATGTGTAAAAATCAGAAAGGCAAGACAGGCCCTGGAGAACAGGGAGCCTTGTTATGCTGAAGGAAGGCATGTAAATTTCCAACTGCCTCTCTGCAGGAGTGCATTGTGTTCCGTAAAACAAGTAAACAACAGAGCTACAGAGCCAAGGGCACTTCCAGTCTAGGGCATATACCTTGGGAAAACTGAAAATCAATAAGACAGAGCCACTCCAAAATTTAGGGCTGCACTGCTGACAAGAACCTCAACTTGGGTACACCTTACATATTCCGTGAAAGATAAAAATGGTTCAAAAAATTGTGGTACTTACGTTATGATGGAATATCCCTCAGCCATGAAATCAATGTCATAAGACCAGTAGCAGCAAAATGAATGGATTCAGATATGATGATTCTAAGTGAAATAATTCACACAGAAAAAGAATCTTATCATAAGATATCACTTATGAAAATCCTGTAAACATGGCTACACATGAACTGAGTTAGGAAAGAGAACAGAGTCTCACATTTATAAAACACTCTTACGCCTGCTTAAGGGGGAAGGAGAGGTGGGGTGCTGCATAAAACCAGAGTTTGATATAAGTACAGGCACCATTCCAGAAACCAAATACAGAATACACAAGATCTACACCTTCCTCACTGAAAGGTTATCAAGACCCCATACTTCACACAGAGGAATATATCTGACTAGTAAGAATCTTAAAACCTATGTATTGATATATCACCATAAGGGAAACAAGTGTGTCTAGACTGGCATAAACACGGCAGTGAGAATCAGCTCAAACTCCCTATAAAAAGGAATTTCAAAAACAAAACAACAAAACAGGGAAATTCTTTACACTTCCTTCAGGGTCTCTGATGAAACCTTGAATGACACTGAGTACAACGACAGCTGGATGTGGCATAAGGCTGGATACTTGGGACTGAGAGGATTTGTGAATTTGGGTTAGCAAATGCAGACCCTTCAAACGAATAATGCGTGGCACCCATTCCATGGTTCCCAACTCTCGATGTTGAAGGGAATATTACTACAGCTATAACATGTACAGGAAACCAAGAGAATGGACACACAGTGAATACGAAAGTTTTCTAAAACCAACTAATTGTCCCTCTCCTGGTGCTCCAGTTTGACTTTCCAACTGCTTAACTATCAATCTCCCAACTTGGAGAGACAGCCCCTTTAACCTCCTGGTTTGCTCAGGTTGCCAATTTGGAAGAGGATGAAAGGGAAAAGGGGGAACCAATGAAAGAGTAGCTGTTAGGCATTGGGACGCGCACATGTCACTCTAAATTCCCGGCAGGAACAAGAATTAACCAAAGTCTCAGCCACCCGCCGTGAACAATTTTAGTTCCTGAACCAAAATTTTGGACTTGTGGTCAGCTCACAAAAAACGAGTTAGAAAATGGAGCTCAAGGGCACAGCAATTCACAAACTGGCACAGTAATAAAGGACAACTATCATCCAAAAAATCTGTCAAGGGAAGGCAAAGAGGCGACCTTCTAAGCGAGGCAGAATAGCAGGAAACAGATTTCAAGTGGTTCGTTGGAATCACCTGTAAAGCATAGGAAGAGGGGCACAACTTCGAAAATGATGCACTTGGCCAAAAAGGGCGTATGCGTTTTCTCCTGAATATATTCAGGAGAAAACGCATACGCCCTTTTTGGCCAAGCAAGAAAGTGGGCAATGCAAATCTGCACAGCAAAATAGTATCAATTCCCACCAGTCAAAAGGGACATCCACAAAATGTGTAAAAACCAGAAATCCTAGAGAGGCACTGGAGAACATGGAGCCTTGTTATGCTGATGGGCGGGATGTAAATTGCCAACTGCCTCTCTGGAGGAGTGCATTGTGTTCCCTAAAACAAGTAAACAACAGAGCTACAGAGCCAAGGGGACTTCCAGTCTAGGGAATATACCTTGGGAAAACTGAAAATCAATAAGATAGAGCCACCCCAAAATTTAGGGCTGCACTGCTTACAAGAATCTCAAATTGAGTACTCTCTAAATATCCCGGGATAGATAAAAATGATTCAAAAAATTCTGGTACTTATGTACGATGGATTATCCCTCAGCCATGAAATCAATGTCATAATGCCAGTAACAGGAAAATGAATGGATTCAGGTACGATGATTCTAAGTGAAATAAGTCACACTGAAAAACAAACTTATCATAAGATAGCACTTATGAATTTTCTGTAACATGGCTACACATGAACTGAGTTAGGAAAGGGAACAGCGTCTCATATTTAGAAAACACACTTATGCCTGCTTAAGGAGGAAGGAGAGGTGGGGTGATGCATAGAACCAGAGTTTCATATTAGTACAAGTACCATTCGAAAATCAAAATACGGAATAGACAAGACCTACACCTTCATCAGTGAAAGGGACGCAAAACCCAATATTCTGCACAGAGGTATATATCTGACTAGTAAGAATCTTAAAACCTATGTATTGATATGTCACCGTAAGGGAATCAAGTGTGTCTAGACTGGCATAAACATGGCAGTGCGAATCAGCTGAAACCCAGTACAAAAAGAAATTTCAAATACAAAACAAAAAAAAAAAAAAACAGGGAAAATCTTACAATTCCTTCAGGGGCTCTGATGAAACCTGGAATGACCCTACCTACAACGAGAGCTGGATGTGGCATAAAGCTGGACACTTGAGACTGAGAGGTTTGGTGAGACTGGGTGAGCAAATGCAGACCCTTTAAAGCAATAATATGTGGCACCCATTCCATGTGTCCCAACTCTCCTTGTGTAAGGGAATATTACTATAGCCATAATATTTACGGGATCCTAGAGAATGGACACACAGTGAATACGAAAGGTTTTTAAAACTCAACTTATAGTCCCTCTCCTTGTTCTCCAGTTTGACCTTCCAACGTCTTTACTATCAATCTCCCAACTTGGAGCGATAGCCCGTAAAACCTCCTGGTTCGCACAGGTTGCCAATTTGGCAGAGGATGAAAGGGAAGAGGGATAACCAATGAGAGAGTAGCTGTTAGCCATTTGGACAGGTACATGTCACTTTAATTGCCCGGCAGGTAGTAGAAATAACCAATGTCTCAGCCACCCGCCGGGAACCAGTATAGGTTTTGAACCATAATTTTGGATTTGCTGTCAGCTCACAAAAACGAGTTGAAAAATGGAGCTCAGGGGCACAGCAATATACAAACTGGCAGAGTAATAGAGGACAACTATCGTCCAAAAATCTTTTGAGGGAAGGCAGAGAGGCGGACTTTAAAACGAGGCAGAATAGCAGGAAACAGATTTCAAGAGGTACGTTGGAATCACCTTTCAAGCACAGGAAGAGGGGCACAACTTCGACAATGATGCACTTGCCAAAAAGGGTGTATGCGTTTTCTCCCGAGTATATTCAGGAGAAAATGCATACGCCATTTTTGGCCAAGCAAGCAAGCAACAATGCAAATCTGCACTACAAAGAAGTATCCCTTCCCACCGGTCAAAAGGGACATCCACAAAATGTGTAAAAACCAGAAAGGCAAGAGAGGCCCTGGAGATCAGGGAGCCTTGTTATGCTGATGGGCGGGATGTAAGTTGCCAAATGCCTCTCTGGAGGAGTGCATTGTGTTCCCTAAAACAAAAAACAACAGAGCTACACAGCCAAGGGCAGTTCCAGTCTAGGGAATATACCTTGGGAAAACTGAAAATCAATAAGACAGAGCCACCCTAAAATTTAGCGCTGCACTTCTTACAAGAACCTCAACTTGGGTACACCTTAAGTATCCCAGGAAAGACAAAAATGGCTCAAGATATTGTGGTACTTATGTACGATGGAATATCGCTCAGCCATGAAATCAATGTCATAAGGCCAGTAGCAGCAAAAAGAGTGGATTCAGGTACGATGATTCTAAGTGAAATAAGTCACACAGAAAAAGAAACTTATCATAAGATATCACTTATGAAGGTCCTGTAAACATGGCTACACATGAACTGAGTTAGGAAAGATTACAGAGTAACTAATCTTATCATAAGTTATCACTCATAGCGGGAATGTACACATGACTACACATGAACTGAATGACAAACACAACAGAGTCACACATTTAGAAAACATCTTCTGCCTGCTTAATGGGAAAGCCGAGGTGGGGTGATGCATAAAACCACAGTTTTAAAATAGCACAGATACCGTTATATAAACCATGTATGTAATAGACAACACCTACTCCCGGCACAATAAACTGGACTCAACACCCCCTATTCATTTGCAGAGGAATATGTCTGACTCTAAGTATTTTAAAACATATGTATTCTCATGTCTCCATAAAGGAATCATGTGTGTGTATACCGGCATGAACACAGCACTGAAATTCAGTTAAACCCACTTATAAAAATAAATTTCAAAAGCAAAATGCAAAAACAGATAGAAAGTCTTAAATCTACGTTCAGGGCCTGTGATGCAAGCTAGAATGACAACCTTTACTCCCAAAGCTGGATGAGACATAAGACTGGACACTTGGGGCTGACAAGATTGTTGAGGTTGTGTGAACAAAAGAACACCACTTAGAGCAATACTGTGTGCTACCCATTCTAGTGGTCCCAACTCTCCAGGTTTAAGGGAATCTTCCTACAGTTAAAACATGCATGGGAAACCCAGTGGATGGTACACTGTGTAATTGGGAAAGTTTTCTAAAAGGTACCTCATTTTTCCTTTTGTCGTGCTCGGCTTCACCATTCCATGTGCAAGACTCAAAATCTCCCCACTTGGAGTGTCAGCGCCTTTACCCTCCCGTTATGCACAGTTTGTAAATTGTGCAGAGGATGAACAGGAAGAGGGGAAATAAATGAGAGATTAGCTGTAGGTGTTTGGATGGGCACATGTCACTCTAGTTTCCCATCAGGAAGAAGAATTAACCAAAGGCTCAGCCTGAAGCCCCGGAACCAGACTAGGGCCTAAAGCCATCCTGCGGTATTGCAGCCAGCTCACAAAGAGGCGAGTTGAAAAATGGAAATCAGGGGCACAGCAATTCACAAACTTGCAGAGTTATAAAGGACAACTATCATCCAGAAATATATTGAGGAAAGGCAGTGAAGAGGATTTGAATGCAAGGCAGAATTGAAGGAAACAGATTTCAAGAGGTAGATTGGAGTCATCTTTAAAGCACATGAAAAGCGACAGAATTTCGACAATGTTGCCCTTGGCTGAAAAGGGATTATGTGTATTTTCTTGAATATATTCGGGAAAAAATGCATATGCCCTTTTTGGCTAAGCAAGCCATCGGGCATTGCAAATCCACACTACAGAGAAGTGTCCCTTACCTCCAGTCAAAAGGGCCATCCACAAAGAGTGTAAAATCCACAAATGCAGGACAGGCCATGGAGAAAAGGGAGACTGGTTACGCCGATGGACAGGATGTAAATTGCCAACAGCCTCTCTGGAGAACTGTATGTTGTTTTCTACAACAGAGCTACAGAGTATAGCACACTTCCACTCATGGGCGTGTATATTGGGAAAACTAAAAATCCACAACACACAGCCAGCCCAAAATTTAGGGCTGCTCTGTTTACAAGAACCTCGAATTCGGTACACTTTATATATCCCAGGAAAGGAAAAAAAAATGGATATAGATGTTGTGGTACTTATATACAAAGGAAAGTCACTCAGACATAAAATCAATGTCATAAGGCCAATAGCAGCATAATGAGTGGCTTTAGGTACGATGATGCTAAGTGAAATGAGCCACAAAGAAAAAGAAACTTATTGTAATATATCACTTATAGAGGAAATGTAAACATGGCTACACATGAACTGAATTTCAAAAGAGAACAGAGTTACACATTTAGAAAACACACTTATGCCTCCTTAAGGGGAAAGGTGACGTGGGGTGATGTGTAAAAGCAGAGTTTGAAATTAGCACAGATCCCATTCCATATACCAAATAGTTAATAGACAAGACCTACGCCTTTCTCAATGAACTGGACACAAAACACCCTATTCACTGAAGAGGAATATATCTGACTGGTAATAACCTTGAAACCTATGTATTTATATGTCTCCATAATGGAATCAAGTGTATGTAGATTGGCATAAACACAGATCAATGGAACAGGACAGAAAGCCCAGAGATAAACCTACATACCTATGGCTATCTCATCTATGACAAAGGAGATAAGGATATACAATGGAGAAAAGACAGTCTCTTCAGTAATTGGTGCTGGATAAACTGGACCCCTACACATAAAAGAATGAAATTAGAACACTCCATAACACCATACACAAAAATAGACTCTAAATTGATTAGAGATCTAAATATAAGACCAGACACTATAAAACACTTAGAGGAAACCATAGGCAGAACACTCTATGACATAAATCACAGCAAGATCCTTTTGGACCCACCTCCTAGAGAAATGGAAATAAAAACAGAAATCAACAAATGGGACCTAATGAAACTTAAAAGCTTTTACACAGTACAGGAAAACATAAACAAGATGCAAAAACAACCCTCAGAATGGGAGAAAATATTTTCAAATGAAGCAATTGACAAAGGATTAATCTCCAAACTTTACAAGCACCACATGTAGCTCAATATCACAAAAACAAACAACCCAATCCAAAAATGGGCAGAAGACCTAAATAGACATTTCTCCAAAGAAGATATACAGATTACCAAGAAACACATGAAAGGATGCTAAACATCACTAATCATTTGAGAAATGCAAATCAAAACTACCCTGAGGTATCACCTCACAGCATTCAGAGTGGCAATCATCAAAAAAATCTACAAAACAATAAATGCTGGAGAGGCCTTTATTGGAGAAAAGGGAACACACTTGCACTGTGGGTGGGAATGTAATTTGATATGAGCACTAGGGAGAACAGTACGGAGGTTCCTTTAAATAACTAACAATAGAAGTACCATATGACACAACAATCCAAGTACTGGGCATTTGCCTTGCGAAAACCATAATTCAAAAAGAGTTATGTACAAAAATGTTCATTGCAGCTCTATTTGCATTAGCCAGGACATGGAATCAACCTAAGTGTCCATCGACAGATGAATGGATAAAGAAGATCTGGCACATATATACAATCAAATATTACTCAACCATAAAAAGAAGCTAAACTGAGTTATTTGTACTGAGGTGGATGGACTTAGAATCTGTCCTACACAGTGAAGTAAGTCTGAAAGGGAAAAACAAATACTGTATGTTAACAGAGATATATGGAATCTAATGAAGAAAAAAAAAAGATTTTGAAGAACCTAGTGGTAGGACAGGATTAAGGACACAGACATAGAGAAAGGACTTGAGGACACCGGAAGGGGGATGGGTAAGCTGGGATGAAGTGAGAGAGTGGCATGGACATAAATACATTACCAAATGTAACACCGATAGCTACTGAGAATCAGCCACATAGAACAGGGAGATCAGCTCGGTGCTTTGTGACCACATAAAGGGGTGGGATATGGAGTGTGGTAGGGAGATGCAAGAGGGAGGGGATCTGGTGATATTTGTATATGTATAGCTGATTCACTTTGTTATACGGCGGAAACGAACACTCCATTGTAAAGCAATTATACTTCAATAAACGTGTAAAAGGAAAAAAAAAAAAGCCCAAGGATAAACCTACACACTTATGGTCAACTAAACTATGACAAAGGAGGCAAGACTATACAATGGAGATAAGACAGTCTCTTCAATCATTGGTGCTGGGAAATATGGAGAGCTACATGTAAAAGAATGAAATTAGAACACTCCCCAACACCATACATAAAAATATATTCAAAATGGATTAGAGACCTTAATGTAAGACCAGACAGTATAAAACTCTGAGAGGAAAACTTACGAAGGATACTCTGACGTAAATCACAGCAAGATCTTTTTTGATCCACCTCCTATAGTAATGAAATAAAGAAGAAAACTAAACAGATGGGACCTAATGAAACGTAAAAGCTTTTGCAAAGCAAAGGAAACTACAAACAAGACGAAAAGACAACCCTCAGAATGGCAGAAAATATTTGCAAATGAATCAATGGACAAATGATTAATCTCTAATATATATAAACAGCTCATGCAGCTCAATATTAATAAAACAAACAACCCAATACAAAAATGGAAGATCTAAATAGACATTTCTTCCAAGAAGACATAGAGATGGCCAGTACGCACATGAAAATCTGCTGAACATCACTAATTATTAGAGAAATGGAAATCGAAACTACAATGAGGTATCACGTCACACCTGTTAGAATGGGCATCACCAGAAAATCTACAAACTACAAATGCTGGAGAGGGTGTGAAGAAAAGGAACCTTATTCCACTATTGTTGGGAATGTAAATCGATACAGTCTCTATGGAGAACAGTATGGAGGTTCCTTAAAAAACTAAAAATAGAATTACCATATAATCCAGCAATCCCAGTACTGGGCATATACCCAGAGAAAACCATAAATCAAAAAGACACATTCACCACAATGTTCACTGCACCACTATTTACAATAGACAGGTAATGAAAGCAACCTAAGTGCCCACAGACAGACGAATGGATAAAGACGTGGTACATATATACAATGGAATATTACTCAGCCATACATAGGAATGAAATTGGGTCATTTGTAGAGACCTCGATGGATCTAGAGACTGTCATACGGAGTGAAGTAAGTCAGAAAGAGAAAAACAAATATTGTATATTAATGCATATATGTGGAACCTAGAAAAATGGTACAGATGAACCAGTTTGCAGGGCAGAGATAGAGACAGATGTAGAGAACAAACTTATGGACACCAAGGAGGGAACGCCATGTGAGGGTGGTGGTGGGATGAATTGGGAGACTGGGATTCACATGTGCACACTTATATGTATAAAATACATATCCAATAAGAACCTGCTGTATAAAAGTAATAAATTTAAAAAAATTAAAAATAAATAAATAACATTTAATAAAATAAAACAGAAAAAAAGTTTTTCCCTTCACATAGACGTCTTTATATTAATGCATTATTTCCATGTTTATATCTCCAAATGAAAAAAAAGAGGAATAAATAAAATCTAAATTGAACCAAAAAGAAAAAAAGAAAGAAAAAAAAAAACAGAACTCACCAGTTATACAGAGGAAAATCGTATCAGGGCACTTGCTCCAGTGGTAAAAAATTCTTAAGTTGGTCAGAGGTGGGAAATCGTCTCCCATGCCGTCAGCAGCGCTCTCCCACACAAGGAGCATCCTCATTGCAAAGCTGGGGGACTGTGTCGAGGGGTCTGTGAGTAAATGTGAGCTAAGCCCCAGTCCTGCTGCAGCTGAACTTTTCCCACCCTTTCCAGGTAAAACACCTGAATATGTACAAGCACTTGCAAGCCTAGAGGAAGGGATGTGGAGCCACACTAACGAGAGCACGCAGGCCGACTTGGTGCCTGCAGGCCAGCCAGGATGGTCCTGGCCCCAGATGCTCTTCTTGAAGCTTTTCATTTCCCTGCCTGAGATACCCCTCTTGCCACAGCCCCCACTGCTTTTTTACTTCCTCACCTCTGCCTGGGGAGAAATTCCAGTGGCAGGTATGGGTGACACATCCTCTTCTTTAGCAGGTGGCAGCCTGGCAACTCCTGCAGAAAGTCCAGCAGAGCCCCACTCACACTGGGCCACCCACAAAGCCACGGCCCGTCCATCCCTCCCACCAACCCAGCCCCGAAACTGCTGACGGGGCTGAGAATATGGCGGCAGTCACAGCTACAGGGGCTCTTGCTGACTGGAGAGGTGTTTATATTGACCTCAACCCAGGCACACATGTCGGGGGGGCTGGCAGGCAGTGTCAGGCTGCCCAAATCAGCCAATCCTCACCCCTCAGGGGCTCACAGTTGCAGAAAATGAACCTTGCTAAACGGGTCATTCCCAAGGAACAGGTGTGGACCTTGAGAGTCAGGATAGACAAGGGGCTGCAGCTGCGGCTTGTTTTCTTATCATTTTATCTGGTCCATGAGGGGAAAACAACTTCAAGAAGACCCTATCCTAATGAGAGGAACCCAGGAGTCAGGGAGAGGAGTGATGTTGGGTGGAGACAGAGGCCTGGAGCCCTGGCTGCAGTGGAAGTGTCTGGAAGACCAGGCAGAGAGAGGCTGCACAGAGTGATAGCCAGGGTCACAGACCTGTCAGAGCTGCTGTTTGTTAGTTCAAGTCCTGCTCTGAGGTGTTCTGTGTCAGCTGTGAGTGACAGGTGAGCTGGGGGTTCTCTGCAAGGTGGGCTATGTGCACAGTTCCTGTGTGTCCAGCCCTGCTGGGGTACCTGCCCAGGGGAGCTCCGTATCCTGGGAGGTACCTGACTATGAGAGCCACATGGGCTGCTGGGTAGCTGCACAGGTGATCTCCATACCCTGGGAGGGACTTGAACACGAGAGCCCCGTGGGCTGTGGGGTGCGGGATGCAGCCCAGGTGAGCTCCATATCCTGGGATTGGCCTAACCACGAGAACCGCATGGGCTGCTGGAGACCTGGTAAAGGACATCAGGACAGTCAGTGAAGCCACCGAGGATATACATCCAGTAGCTCCTATTTCCTACACCCTGCTGCTCATTCTACCATCCACCAGGCCATGGCATTCTGTATTATACTTCAATGATGCCTTCTTCTGTATTCCATTCATCTCAGAGTCACAAGAATTTTTGGCTTGTGAGTGGCAGGACACAACATGCAACACAAGCAATACTGCTGGGCCGTCCTGCACCAATGGTTCAAAAATCCCCACACCATTATTGGGGAAATGTCCTCTAAAGACCTAAAAGTTCTACCTCTGTAAAAGGGAACCCTCCTTCAATATGCAGATGACATTCTGATCGCCAGGCCTACTAAAGACGCCTCTGAACTACCTAGCCAAGAAATGATAGAAGGTGTCCAAGAAAAAGGCTCAAATATCCCACGCTCAGGTGACATGCCTGGGCTTCATTCTCACAGATATTTGGAGAAACGCATCCCAGGATAGGGAAGAAGCCATTTGCAGCCTTACCTCTTCTAAAACTAGAAGACAGCTTAAGGGTTCCTGGGCAGGCCAAGGTTTTCTGCATCTGGATCCCTAACTACAGTCTAATAGCTGGGCCTCTACAAGAAACACTGACAGGAAAAGATGATGATCCTTTTGAATAGAATCCAGAAGCAGCCTTTCAAGAATGGAAAGAGCAGTCAATTCATATCCTTGCCCAGGAACTCGCTAATTTAGCTAAACACTTTGACCTTTACATACCCGGTCAAAGGTTACTCGCCCTTGGAGACTTAGTGCAAAAACTGGGACCACTTGAAATGGAGCAACACAAGAATGCCCTTCAGGTATGATAAAGTATGGTCACCAAGGGCTTTGCCCACCGACTCATCAGGCCAGGATACTGGGGTATCTAAAAAGCTGGAAATCAGCAGCCCACAAGGCCAGCTCCCTCCTAAGGGAATAGGACCCCACGTGGTGATCCTAACCACCCATCATGTCCTGAAGTTGCAGGGGTCGCTCTGTGGACACACTGACCTCGAGTGAGGAGGCCCTCCACCTCCAACCTCCAGAGAGACAAATGGGGGCAAAAGGCCCCCAAGATGACTCATGTGACCATCACTTGACCTGGAGTTTCTCTCAGAAAACAACAAGACTGTGCCCCGAAAGAGCAGACTACTGCTTGCAGGACTTACTGCACCCAGAGGGGAGCTAATAAGCTTGGCGGAGGAAACGTATATCACGCTTTCACCATAGTAAACCCTACAGACACCGCGGTGATGGTGGCCAATATGACCGGCTGGACTGCTGGCTAATTCTAAAAGCCGTTGACTCAGTGGACGTCATGGTCCTGGATCACCACTGACCCTGGACTGTCTGCGTGTTGCACAGGCAGGGCTCTGACACATGGTGCTGTTTGTACATTAATTCAGGGACCTAATTAAAGAAAGCACAGACTACTGGTCAGAGCATCTAGGCTGGCAAAAAACGTCAGCCTAAGGTCACCGAACAAATGTGGGGTGGGGTGAAACCTGCCACCACAGCATCTCTGCGCATCACTTTCCTGGACCCTTAAAGGTCAATAGAATCTATAACACTTCCAATGCTGGTGCTCAGGCGGACGAGAAGTGAGGCAGGAGCCTTTGGGACAATCAACCTCACCTGGAGGCTGGTGGGGAGACGTTTTGCCCCTCCCCCCAGGTATCAGGGCTGCCACCACAGCATGAAGCAGTTACAAAATAGGGGTCTGCACCCTGAACACCCGAAGAATGAGGAACGGAACAAAAAGCAGAGGAGGTGTTCGTCTCTGGCAACGTTCATTAAAAATTCCTGGGAGATAAAAAAGAGAATCTCGGCAATAAAATAAAGTCTAACCTGATTTTCCTTTGTGCTTTGTCTAATTTCACATGCTCCTAGGGTTCCGCATGCAGAGGTCCCACACCCGGCACTTCAGACCCGACTTCCTAGTGCAGAATGGCTGGGTCGACACCTCAGCTAGCGGAGTCCCATGCAGACTCCACGGCATAGAGCCTGAGCTGCAGGCAACACAGCCCTCGAGAGCTCCATCCCCTAATTCCCACTGACGCTGCCGGGATCCCTACTCAGCATCCCAGCCCACAGCCCGTGGGGGAGTGCACACTCTCACCTATCCATTCGGTTTTCAAAATAATGTTTCCTTTGCTTCTGAACCAAACTCAGTCTTGATCTGTTGGCTCCAATGACACTGGGCACGGGGACTCCTGTTGGGGTCCCCTCTGGATGATCAGTAACAGAAATTGAGAACTTTGTAACTTCATTGAACAGATGTGTGAGCCAAACTGTAGTTAACATAGAGCAGTGTATAATGCTCGGGTAAAATAAGATTTTTCTAAGACTTACATTTGATATTTCCATCACTTTACTATAAGCAAGTTCAGTGAAGGCGTCTGTCTTATTTGTCAGGTCAACATTAGAGAAATGGAGTGATTTATTTCCATGGATGTACATCGAATACTCTTGGCTGAAGCTTCAATCTTGTTTAGAATGCTTTTCCATTGAAAAGGATACCTCTCTTTCAGCTCCCCCATTCCTGAGAAGTATAAAATCTTATAATTTATTATTACCAAAGGGGAAAGGTAGGAGAAGGGATAAATTAACAGTTTGGGATTAACACATACACACTGCTATGTATAAAATAGATCATCAACAAGGAACTACTGTATAGCACAGGGAACTACACTGAATATTTTGCAATAACCTATAAGGGGAAATAATCTGAAAAAGAATCGATATTTTTATTGACATCATCTATCAATGACAGATAAAATGTAACCTAAGCAAGGCCGATGGTGAGCGCTTCTGAACCTGAAGATTTCAATCATCTAAAGTTGGGCTCTGCCTATTTCCCAAGGCCCTTAATGGACATACGTGTAGCCGTAGCTTAAAAATTCCCCAGTTTGGGGTTCGGGGAGGCACTGATTTGGAAAAATCCCTGGTGTTCTCCTTCCATGCACGGGACCCTTCCTACAGCTAAAACATGCCTGTCACACCTAGACGATGGTACACCGTTTGATCGGAAAGAGTTTGGAAAAGGCACCTTATCTCTTCATCGCCTGGTGCTCGGGTTCAACCCTCCAGAATCTTTCCTAACAATCTCCTCACTTGGGGATATCAGCACCGTCAACATCCTGTTGCACACAGTTTGGAATTTGTCCAGAGGATGTAGCGGAAGGATGAGAAAAATTTAGAGACAAGTCTTAGGTCTTCGGACAGGCACATGCCACTCTAATTTCCAATCCGGAAGACAAATTCATCAA
The DNA here is from genome assembly GCF_964341445.2 of Mesoplodon mirus. Lineage (NCBI taxonomy): Eukaryota > Metazoa > Chordata > Mammalia > Artiodactyla > Ziphiidae > Mesoplodon > Mesoplodon mirus. Next base: position 49,950 of record NW_028294822.1, on the reverse strand, counting down.
AGGCTAGAATTGCCCACAGAAAGAGAATAGGGCTAGAGGAAATCCTGCTGTTTTGTGTCCAGTTTCCAAAAACACAAGTTGAAAAATGGAACTCAGGGGCACTAAAATTCATGAAACTACAGAGTTGAAAATATCTATTGTTGAAAAATGTCTTGAGGTAAGTCACAGAAAAGGACTTGTAAGCAAGGGGGTGTGGCAGGAAACAGATTTGAAGAGGTAGAAAGGACTCCCCATTAAAGCACAAGAAAAGGGGCTGAACATCGCCAATGATGCAGTTGGCCCAAAAGGGCGTATGCATTTTTTTCTGAATATATTCAAGTAAAGGCCATTCACACTTTTTATCCAACCAAACAGGTGGGCACTGGAAATCAATACTACAAAATGTATCACTTCACATCAGTCAGAAGGGTCATCCACATAAAGTGTAAACATGAGAAATGCAGGACAGGGTGAGGAGAAAAGGGAGCCCTGTGAGGCTAATAGTGGAAATGTAATTTGCCAACGGCCACTCTGGAGAAGTGTATTGTGTTTGCTAAAACATCTGAAAACTGAGCTACAGAGCATAGGGCACTTGCACTCATGGGTGTATACCTTGGGAAAAACAAAAAAATGACAGAAAACAGGCAATCCAACGTTTACCACCTCTCTGTTAAAAAGGGCCTCCACTTGGATATAACCTAAATATCCCTGGAAGGATAAAATGGATAAAAGAGATGGGGTACTTATGTAGAGTGGAATATTACTCATCCAGAAATCAATGAAATAAGGCCAGTTGTAACAACTCTGGAGGAGTTACATACGATCATTCTAAGTGACACATGTCAGAAAGAAAAAGACACATATCATAAGATGTCACTTAAAGGTGGAATCAAAAATGGCTACACATGAAATAAACTACAAAACAGAAACATAGTCAAATATGTAGAAAATAGACATAATGCTGCTAAATGGGAAAGGTGGGGAATGGTGAGGTATTATCCAGGAGGTTGAAATTAGCAAAGATACCATTCCAAGTACCGAATTGAATAACTGGCAAGGCCTACACGGTACCACAAAGAATTGTACTCAGTCCACTCAAGTCACTGGAAAATAATACATATGACTCATAAGCATCTGAGAAAGAATTTATTGTTGTCTCACAGTACATGAATCAAGTGGATGTACAGCAGCAAAAAACAGAGCTTTGAAAATCAGCTGTAACCAATATAAAAATAAATTTAAATATATTTATAAAAACAGTGAGACAGACAAAAATTCTTACAACTTTTGTTGAAGGGTTACGATGTAACATGGATTGAACACATGTAGACCCACAGCACGATGATATATAAGGCTGGAAGCCATGCACGCTAAGAGATGTTAGAGAGGCTGGGTGAGGAAATGCAGACCTTTTAAAGTAATACTGCCTGGTACCCATTCCATGGGTCCCAAATCTGCACTTTCAAGGGAATCTTCTGACAGTGAAAACATGCCTGGGAGACCGAGATGAATGTACACCGTGTGCTCAGGAGAGGTGTCTAAAATGCACCTCATTTTTGATCTCCTGGTGCTGGGGTTCGCCATTCCAGCCACATTACTAACAATCTCCCCACTTGGAGAATCAGCACCTTTAACCTCCTGTTTCACACAGTTTGCAATTTTTGAAGAGGATAAATGGGAAGAGGAGGAACCAATGAGAGATTAGCTGTAGTAGTTTTGACAGGCACATGTCACTCTAATTTCCCATTAGGAAGAAGAATTAACTAAAGGCTCAGCCTGCCTCCCCAGAACCAGAATAGGGCCGGAATCAATCCAATGGTTTGGCGGTCAGCTCACAAAAAAAGCGAGTTGCAAAATGGAGCTCAGGAGCAGACAATTCAAAGACCTGCAAAGATATAAATGATAACCAACGTCCAAAAATATATTCAGGTAAGGCAACGAAGAGGTTCTGAATGAGAGGCAGAATTGCAGGAAACATTTTTCAAAAGGTAGATTGTACTCACATTTAAAGCTTATGAAAAGCAGCAGAATTTCTAAAATGATGCAGTTGGGCAAAAGGGTGTATGCGTTTGTTTCGTGAATATCTTCAGGAAAAAAACACATACAGAGTTTTTGGCCAACCAAGCAAGAGGGAAATGCAAATCCGCACAATAAAGAAGTCTCAATTTCCACTGCTCAGAAAGTCCATCCAAAAAATGTGTACAAATCAAAAATGCAGGAGAGGCCATGGAAAACAGGGAGACTAGTCACGCTGATGGGTGGGGTATAAATATCCAAGAGCTACTCTGAAGAAGTGTATGCTGTTTCCTAAAACATCTAAAATACAAAGCCCCCGAGCAAAGGGGACTTCAACTCATGGACATATAACTTGGGAAGACTAAATATCAACAAGACACAGGCACCCCAAAGTTTAGGGCTGCTCTGCATACAAGAACCTCAACTTCAGTACACCTAAAGTATCCCAGGAAAAAGAGAAATGCATAAAGAACTTGTGGTAATTTTGTACAACGGAATATCACTCAGACGTGAAATCAATGTCATAAGGCCAGTAGCAGCATAATGAGAGGATTTAGGTATGATGATTCTAAGGGAAATTAGTCACACAGAAAAAGAATCTTATCATAAGATATCACTTACAGAGGGAATGTCAACATCACAACACATGAACTGAATTAGGAAAGAGAGCAGCGTCTCACATTTAGAAAACACTCTTATGCCTCCTTAAGGGGAAAGGAGAGGTGGGGTGATGCATAAAACCAGAGTTTGATATTAGCACAGGTACCATTCCATAAACCAAATACAGAATAGACAAGACCTACACCTTCCTCAGTGAACGGGACTCAAAACCCCTATTCCCCACAGAGGAATATATCTGATTAGTAAGAATCTTAAAACCTATGTATTGATATGCCTCTGTAAGCGAATCAAGTGTGTCTAGACCGGCATAAACACGTCAGTGAAAATCAGCTCAACCCCATTATAAAAATGAATTTCAAAAACAAAACAAAAAACAGTGAAATTCTTACACAATTCCTTCAGGGGTTCTGATGAAACCTAGAATGACCCTATCTGCAAAGACAGCTGGATGAGACATAAGGCTGGACACTTGGGACTGAGAGGACTGGTGAGATTGGGAGAGAAAATGCAGACCCTTTAAAGTAGTAATGCATGCCACCATTCCATGGGTCCCAAATTTCCAGGTAGAAGGGAATATCACTACAGTTATAACATGTATGGGAAACCTAGAGAATGGACACCCTGTGATGGCGAAAGGTTTCTGAAAGTCTCCTACTTTTTCCTCTCCTTGTGCTACAGTTTGGCATTCCAACAACTTTACTATCAATCTCCCAACTTAGGAGAGTCATCCCCTATAACCTCCTGGTTCGCACAGTTTGCTAATTGTGCAGAGGATGAAAGGGAAGAGGGAGAACCAATCAGAGAGTAGATGTAGGCATTTGGACGGACACATGTCACTCTAAATTCCCATTAGGAAGAAGAATTAACCAAAGCCTCAGCCACCCACAGGGAACCAGTATAGCCACCCCTGGAACCAGTATAGTTCCTGAAGCAAAATTGTGGATTTGCGGTCATCTCCCAATAATGGGATTTGAAAATTGGAGCTCAGGGGCAAAGCAAATCAAAAACCTGCAGAGTTATAAAGGACTACTCTCTTCCAAAAATCTGTTGAGGGAAGGCAACAAAGCGGACTTGAAAATGAGGCAGAATTGCACAAAACACATTTCAAGAGGTAAATTGGAATCACCTTTAAAGCACAGGAAAGGCATCACAACTTCGAGAATGATGCACTTGGCCAAAAACAGCGTATGACTTTTCTCCTGAATATATTCAAGAGAAAAGGCATAGGCCCTTTTTGGCCAATCAAGCAAGCGCACAATGCAAATCCACACTACAAAGAATTGTCGCTTCCCACCGGTCAAAAAGGGCATCCGAAAATCTGTAAAAACTAGAAAGGCATGATAGAGATGACAAGGGCATAAAGCAAAACGATCCCAAGGGTCATGGAGGATTGTGATGACAAGCACATGGAGCATTGTGATGACAAGATTATGTATCATTTTGCTGACAAAGGCATTGTGATGACAAGGTTCATTTAGAACTGTGATGACAAGCGTCATGGAGCACTGTGATTAAAGGGTTCATGGAGCATTGGGATGACAAGGGCATGGAGCATTTTGATGACAAGCGTCCCGGATCATTGTGTTGTCAGGGTTCATGGAGCATTGTCATGACAGTGGTCATGGAGCATTGTTATGACAGAGGTCATGGAGCATTGTGATGAGAACGTCATGGAGCATTGGGCTGAAAATGTTCATGGAGTATTGTGATGACAGGGGTCAAGGAGCATTGTGAAGACACGGTACTGGAGCATTGTGATGAGAAGACCATGGAGCCATGTGATGACATGTCTCATGGAGCATTCTGATGAAAAGGGTCATGGAGCATTGTGATTACAGGGGTCTTGGAGCATTGTGATGACGGGCATGGAACATTGGGATGAGAATGTCATGGAGCGTTCTGATGACATGCATCATGGAGCTTTGTGATGACAAGGGCATGGAACATTGTGATTACAGGGCTCTTGGAGCATTTTGATGACAAGGGCAGTGAACAATGGGATGAGAATGTCATGGAGCGTTCTGATGACATGCATCATGGAGCTTTGTGATGACAAGGGCATGGAGCATTGTGATTACAGGGGTCTTGGAGCACTGTGAGGGAAAGGGCATGTAACATTGTGATGAAAAAGGCATGGAGCCTTGTCATGACAGGGTTCAAGGAGCATACTGATGACAAGAGTCAGGGACCATTGTGATGACAAGGGTATTGAGCACTGTGATGACAAATGTCATGGAGCATTGTGATTAGAAGACCATGGATATTTGTGATGACGAACGTTATGGGGCGTTGTGATGATAGGTGTTATGGAATACTGTGATCACAAGGATTTGGAGCATTGTGATGACAGAGGTCATAGAGCATTTTGATTTCATTGTGATGACAATAGCATGAAGCATTATGATGATGCGCATTTGGTGCATTGTGATGACAGTGTTCATGGATCATTGAGATGAAAAGGGGCATGGAGCATTATGATTACAGGAGTCTTGTATCATTGTGATGAAAAGGGCATGGAACATTGGTCTGAAATGTTTCATGGATTATTGTGATGAGAGGGGGCAAGGAGCATTGTGATAACAATGGCACGGAACACTGTGATACATGGTTCATGGAGGATTGTAATGAGAAGCGCATGGAGCATTGTGAGAAGAATGGCATCGAGCATTGTGATGAAAAGCATCATGGATCCTGTGATGACAAGGGCTTGGAACAATGTGATGAGAGGTTTTGGAGCATTGTGATGACAATGGCATGGAGCATTGTGATGCCAAGGGTCATGGAGTTTTGTGATGACAAAGGTCATGGAGCTTTTTGATGACAAGGGTGTGGTGCATTCTCTTGTGATGGGCAGGGAGCATTGTGATGAAAGGGTCATGGAGCAATGTGATGAATAGTGTCATGGAACATTTTGATGACAGGGGTTATGGAACATTGTGATGTCAGGAGTCATGGAACATTTTCATGACGGTATTGTGGACCATTGTGATGACAGGGGAGTGCGTGTATTGCGATGACTAGTGAGGGTACATTTTGATATCATTCGTGAGAGAGCATTTTGATAAGAAGTGCATGGAGCATTGTGAGGACAAGTTTTATGGAGCATTGTGATGACAAGATTGTGGAGCACTGTAATGACAAGCACATGGCGCATTGTGATGACATGGGTCATGGAGCACTGTGCTGACAAAGGCATAGAGCAATGTGATGACAAGGGTCACCGAGCATTGTGATGAAAATTTCATGGAGCATTTTGGTGACAAAGGTCACAGAGCCTTGTGATGACCAGGGCATGGACCATTGTGATGACAAAGGTCATGAAGCATTGTGATGACTGGTGTCACGGAGCATTGTGATGACATGGGTCATAGAGCTTTGTGATGAAAAAGCAATGAGCATTTTGATGACAGGGGCATGGAGCATTGGCCTGACATGTTTCATGGATTATTGTGATGACAGTGGGCATGGTGCAATGTGATGACAAGCACATGGAGCATTCTGATGACAAGATTATGTATCATTTTGCTGACCAAGGCATTTTGATGACAAGGTTCATGGAGCACTGTGATGACAAGCGTCATGGAGCATTGTGATTAAAGAGTTCATGGAGAATTGGGATGACAAGGGCATGGAGCATTTTGATGACAAGCATCCCGGATCATTGTGTTGTCAGGGTTCATGAATCGTTGTCATGACAGTGGTCATGGAGCATTGTTATGACAGAGGTCATGGAGCATTGTGATGAGAACGTCATGGAGCATTGGGCTGAAAATATTCATGGAGTATTGTGATGACAGGCGTCAAGGAGCATTGTGATGACAAGGTACTGGAGCACTGTGAGGAGAAGACCATGGAGCCATGTGATGACAAGTCTCATGGAGCATTCTGATGGAAAGGGTCATGGAGCATTGTGATTACAGGGGTCTTGCACCACTGTGATGACAAGGGCATTGAACATTGGGATGAGAATGTCATGGAGCGTTCTGATGACCTGCATCATGGAGCTTTGTGATGACAAGGGCATGGAGCATTGTGATTACAGGGGTCTTGGAGCACTGTGAGGAAAATGGCATGTAACACTGTGATGAGAAAGGCATGTAGCCTTGTCATGACAGGGTTCAAGGAGCATACTGATGACAAGTGTCAGGGACCATTGTGATGACAAGGGTATTGAGCATTGTGATGACAAATGTCATGGAGCATTGTGATTAGAAGACCATGGATAATTGTGATGAGGAGTGTTATGGGGAGCTGTGATGATAAGTGTTATGGAATATTGTGATCACAAGGATTTGGAGCATTGTGATGACAGAGGTCATAGAGCATTTTGATTTCATTGTGATGACAATAGCATGAAGCACTATGATGATGCGCATTGGTGCATTGTGATGACAGCGTTCATGGAGCATTGAGATGAAAAGGGGCATGGAACATTATGATTAGAAGAGTCTTGGATCACTGTGATGAAAAGGGCATGGAATATTGGTCTGAGATGTTTCATGGATTATTGTAATGAGAGGAGGCAAGGAGCATTGTGATAACAATGGCACGGAACACTGTGATACATGGTTCATGGAGGATTGTAATGACAAGCGCATGGAGCATTGTGAGAAGAATGGCATCGAGCATTGTGATGAAAAGCATCATGGATACTGTGATGACAAGGGCTTGCAACGATGTGATGAGAGGTATTTGGAGCATTGTGATGACAATGGCATGGAGCATTGTGATGCCAAGTGTCAGGGAGTTTTGTGATGACAAAGGTCATGGAGCATTTTGATGACAAGTGTGTGGTGAATTCTCTTGTGAAGGGCAGGGAGCATTGTGATGACAGGGTTATGGAGCAATTTGATGAAAAGTGTCATGGAACATTTTGATGACAGGGGTTATGGAACATTGTGATGTCAGGAGTCATGGAACATTTTCATGACGGTGTTGTGGACCATTGTGATGACAGGGGAGTGGGTGTATTGTGATGACTAGTGAGGGAACATTTTGATATCATTCGTGAGAGAGCATTTTGATAAGAAGTGCATGGAGCATTGTGATGACAAGTTTTATGGAGCATTGTGATGACAAGGTTGTGGAGCATTGTTATGACAAGCACATGGCGCATTGTGATGACATGGGTCATGGAGCCCTGTGCTGACAAAGGCATGGAGCATTGTGATGAGAAGGGTCAACGAGCATTGTGATGAAAATTTCATGGAGCATTTTGGTGACAAAGGTCACAGAGCCTTGTGATGACGAGGGCATGGACCACTGTGATGACAAAGGTCATGAAGCATTGTGATGACTGGAGTCATGGAGCATTGTGATGACAGGGTTCATAGAGCATTGTGATGAAAAGGCAATGATCATTGTGATGACAGGGGAATGGAGCATTGGCCTGACATGTTTCATGGATTATTGTGATGACAGTGGGCATGGTTCAATGTGATGACAAGGCATGGAGCACTGTGATGAGAAGGTCATGGAGTATTTTGAAGACAGGTCTCAGGGAGCATTGTGATGACATATGTCATGGTCCATTGTGATGACAATGGAATGGAACATTGTGATGCCAAGTGTCATGGAGGATTGTGATGACAAATGTAATGGAGCATTTTGATGACAAGTGCTTGGAGCATTGTGATGACAAGGGACATGGAGCATTGTGATGACAAGGGCATGGAGCATTGTGATGACAAGGGCCATTGAGAATTTTGATGACAAGTTCATAAAGCATTGTGATGAGAAGCACATGGAGCTTCCTATGACAGGGGTCATGGAGCATTGCGATGACAAGTGCATAGAGAATGGTGATGACAAATCATGTAACACGGTGATGAGAACTGTCATGGAGCATAGTGATGCCAAGAACGAGGAGAATTGTGATGACAGGGGACATGGAGCATTGTGATGACCAGGGCATGGAGCATTGTGATGACCAGGGAATGGAGCATTGTGATGGCAAGACCATGGAGCATTGTGATGACGAGCGTCATGGAGCACTGTAATGACAAGGGGAATGGAGCATTGTGATGAGAGTGGCCATGGAGCATTGTGATGACAAGGGTCATGGAGCATTTTGATGACAAGGGCGTAGAGCATTGTGATGAGAAGACCATGGATAATTGTGATGACGAGCGTCATGGAGCACAGTAATGACAAGGTGTATGGAGCATTGTGATGACAGTGGCCATGGAGCATTCTGATGACAAGAGTCATGGAGCATTCTGATGACAAGCTTGTGGAGTATTGTGATGACAATGGCATGGAGCATTGTGATGAAAAGGGCATGGAGCATTGTGATGAAAAAGGCATGAAGCCATTTCATGACAGGTTTCAAGGAGCATTCTGACGACAAGTGTCAGGGAACATTGTGATGACAAGTGTATTGATAATGGTGATGAAAAAGATCATAGAGCATTTTGACGAAAAGGACATGGAGTATTGTGATGACAGGCATCATGGAGCGTTGTGATGACAAGTGTTATGGAACTTTGTGATAACAAGGGTTTGGAGCATTGTGATGATAGTAGTCATGGATCATTTTGTTTTCAAGGAGCATGGAGCATTGGGATGACAAGGGCATTAAGCAATGTGACCCCAAGATTCATGGAGGATTGTGATGACAATGGTAAGGGAGTATTGTGATGACAAGCAAATGGAGCATTTTGATGACAAGGTCACGTAGCATTTTGCTGACACAGGCATGGAGCATTGTGATGATAAGGGTCATAGATCACTGTGATGAGAAGCATCACGGATCATTGTGATTACAGGGGTCATGGAGCATTGGGATGACAAGGTCATGGATCATTGTGATGACAACGGTTATGGAGCATTGGGCTGAAAATGTTCATGGAGCATTGTGATGACTAGGGAATGGAGCACTGTGATGACAAGAGTCCCGGATCACTGTGTTTTCAGGGGTCATGGAGCGTTGTGATGACAGTGGTCATGGAGTATTGTGATGATAGGGATCATGAAGCATTGTGATGAGAAGTACCTGGAGAATTGGACTGAAAATGTTCAGGAAGTATTGTGAGGACAGGGGTCATGGAGCATTGTGATGACAAGGCAATGGAGCACTGTGATGAAAAGTTCCTGGAGAATTGTGATGAGAAGACCATGGAGCCTTGTAATAACAAGTCTCATGGAGCATTCTGATGAAAAGGGGCATGGAGAATTGTGATTACAGGGGTCTTGGGGCATTGTGATGAAAAGGGCATGGAGCATTGTGATTACTGGTGTCTTGGAGCATTGTGATGAAATTGGCATGGATCATTGTTATGAAAATGGTATGGAGCCTTGTCATGACAGGGTTCCAGGAGCATACTGATGACAAGTGTCAGGGAGCATTGTGATGACAAGTGTATAGAGTACTGTGATGACAGAGGTCATGGAGCACTGTGATGAGAAGACCATGGATAATTGTGATGATGAGCGTCATGGGACATTTTGATGATAAGTGTTATGGAACATTGTGATCAAAAGGATTTGGAGAATTGTGATGAGATAGATCATCAAATATTTTGATTTCATTGTGATGACAATAGCCTGAAGCATTATGATGATTGGCATGGTGCATTTTGATGACAGGCTTCATGGAGCATTGAGATGCAAATGTGCATGGAGCATTGTGATTAGAGGGTTCATGGAGTTTTGTGATGACAATGGCATGGAGCATTGAGATGCCAAGGGTCATGGATCCTTGTGATGAGAAAGGTCATGGAGCATTTTGATGACAAGGGCGTGGTACATTGTGATGAGAAGGGCAGGGAGTATTGTGATGACAGGGTTATAGAGCAATTTGATGAAAAGGGTCATGGAATATTTTGATGACAGTTGTTATGGAACATTGTGATGTCAGGGGTCATTGAGCATTTTGAGGAAAATTTTTATGGAGCATTTTGATGACAGGGGTTATGGAACATTGTGATGTCAGGGGTCATAGAACTTTGTGATGATATGTGCATGCAGCATTGCAAAGACAGAAGTCATGGAATATTGTGATGACAGGGGTGAGGGAGTATTGTGATGAATAGTGATGTAACATTGTGATATCAGTGTTGAGAGAGCATTTTGATGAGAAGTGCATGGAGAATTGTGATGACAAGTTTTATGGAGCATTGTGGTGAGAAGATTGTGGAGCCCTGTGATGAAAAGTGCAGGGTGCATTGTGATGACATGGGTCATGGAGCATTGTGTTGACGAGGGTCATGGAGCATTGTGCTGAGAAAGGCATAGAGCATTGTGATGACAAGGGTCAAAGAGCATTGTGATGAAAAGTTCATGGAGCATTGTGGTAAAAAGGGTCACAGAGACTGCTGATGACGAGGGCATGGACCATTGTGATGACAAAGGTCATGAAGCATTGTGATGAATGGAGGCATGGAGCATTGTGATGACAGGGGTCATGGAACATTGTGATAACAAGGGCATGGAGCCTTGTGATGACAAGGGAATGGAGCATTGGTCTAATAAGTTTCATGGATTATTGTGATGAGAGTGGGCATAGAGCATTGTGATGATAAGGGCATGGAACACTGTGATACATGGGTCATGAAGGGTTGTAATGACAAGGTCATGGGGCATTGTGATGAGAAGGGCATCGAGCATTTTGATGACAAGTGTCATGGAGCTTTGTGATGACAAGGGCATGGAGCAATGTGATGAGAGTGTTCATGGAGCATTGTGATGCCAAGTGTCATGGCGCTTTGTGATGACAAATGTCATGGAGCATTTTGATGAAAAGTGCATGGTGCATTGTGATGATAAGGGCAGGGAGTATTTTGATGACAGGGTCATTCAGCAATATGATGGAAAGTGTATTGGAACATTTTGATGGCAGGGGTTATAGAGTATTGTGATGTCAGGGGTCATGGAATATTGTGATGATAAAGGGATGTAGCATTGTGATGACAGGGGTCATGGGGCATTGTAATTACAGTAGTGAGGGAGTATTGTGACAGCAAGTGTTGGAACACTGTGATATCTCTGGTGAGAGAGCATTTTGATGAGAAGTGTATGGAGCATTGTGATTACAAGGTTTTTGGAGCATTGCAATGAAAATTTTCTGGACCGTTGTGATGAAAAGCGAATGGCACATTGTAATGACAAGGGTCATGGAATATTTTCAGACACAGTCATGGAGCATTTTGATGACAATGGTCACGGAGCATTGTGATGAAAACGGAATGGGGCATTGTGATGAAAAAGCATGGAGCCTTTTCGTGACAGGGTTCAAAGAGCATTCTGATGACAAGTGTCAGGGAGCATTGTGATGACAAGTGTACTGAGCATTTTGATGCCAAATGTCATGGAGCACTGTGATGAAAAGGGCATGGAATTTTGTGATGACAGGCATCATGGAGCATTGTGATGACAAGTGTTATGGAACACTGGGATCACAAGGGTTTGGAGCATTGTGATGACAGAGGACATGGATCATTTTGATTTCAAGGAGCATGGAGCATTGTGATGACAAGGGCATGAAGCAATGTGCTCTCAAGGTTCATGGAGGATTGTGATGACAATGGAAATGGAGTATTGTGATGACAAGCGCATAGAGCATTGTAATGACAAGGTCATGTAGCATTTTGCTGACAAAGTCATGGAGCATTGTGATGACAGGGGTCATGGAGCACTGTGATGACAGGGCCACGGAACATCGTGATGGCAGGGGTCATGGAGCATTGTTATGACAGGGGTAATGGAGCATTGTGACGGCAAGGGCATGGAACATTGTGATGAGAAGGCCATGGAGCATTCTGATGACATCTGTCATGGAGCTTTGTGATGACAAGGGCATGGAGCAATGTGATGAGAGTGTTCATGGAGGATTGTGATGACAATGACATGGAGCATTGTGATGCCAAGGGTCATGGATCTTTGTGATGACAAAGGTCATGGAGGATTTTGAAGACAAGGGCATTGTGCATTGTGATGAGAAGGGCAGGGAGCATTGTGATGACAGGGTCATGGAGCAATTTGATGAAAAGGGTCATGGAACATTTTGATGACAGGTGTTATGGAACATTGTGATGTCAGAGGTCATGGAGCATTATGATGAAAAGGGTCATGGAGCATTTTGATGACAGGGGTTATGGAGCATTGTGATGTCAGGTATCATCGAACATTGTGATGATAAGTGCATGTAGCATTGTGATGACAGGGGTCATGGAACACTGGGATAAAAGGGGTGAGTATTGTGACGAATAGTGATGTAACTGTGATATCTGTGGTGAGAGAGCATTTTGATGAGAAGTGCATGGAGCATTGTGATGACAAGGTTTATGGAGCATTGTGATGACAAGCTTGTGGAGCACTGTGATGACAAGCGCATGGTGCATTATGATGACATGTGACATGGAGCATCGTGCTGACAAGCGCATGGAGCATTGTGATGACAAGGGTCACGGAGCATTGCGCTGAGAAAGGCATAGAGCATTGTGATGACAAGGAACAAAGAGCATTGTGATGAAAAGTTCATGGAGCATTGTGATTACAAGGGTCATGGAGCATTGTGATGACAAGGGCATGGAGCATTGTGATGACCAGGTCATGCAGTATTGTGAAGAGAGGTGTCAGGGAGCATTGTGATAACATATGTAATGGCCCATTGTGATGACAATCGCATGGAGCATTGTAATGCCAGGTGTCATGGAGGATTCTGATGACAAAGGTAATGGTGCATTGTGATGACAGTGGCTTGGAGCATTGAGATGACAAGGTCAGGGAGCATTGTGCTGAAAAGTGCATGGAGAAATGTGATGACAAGGGTCATGGAACATTCTCATGATAAGCTTGTGGAGTTTTTTGCTGACAGTGGCGTGGAGCATTGTGATGAAAACGGCATGGGGCATTGTGTTGAAAAAGGCATGGAACCTTTTCGTGACAGGGTTCAAGGAGCATTCTGACGACAAGTGTCAGGGAGCATTGTGATGGCTAGTGTATTGAGAATTTTGATGACAAAGGTCATGGAGCATTGTGATGAAAAGTGCATGGAGTATTGTGATGACAGGCATCATGGAGCGTTGGGATGACAAGTTTCATGGAACATTGTGATCACAAGTGTTTGGAGCATTGTGATGACAGAGATCATGGATCATTTTGATTTCAAGGAGCATGGAGCATTGTGATGACAAGGGCATGTAGCAATGTGATCCCAAGATTCATGGAGTATTGTGATGACAATGGTAATGCAGTATTGTGATGACAAGCGCATAGAGCATGGTAATGACAAAGTCTTGTAGCATTTTGCTGACAAAGGCATGGAGCATTGTGATGACAGGTGTCATGGAGCACTGTGATGAAAATCGTCACGGAGCATTGTGAATACAGGGGTCATGGAGCATTGGGATGGCAAGGGCATGGATCATTGTGATGACAAGGGTCATGGAGCACTGGGCTGAAAATGTTCATGGATTATTGTGATGGCAGGGGTCATGGAGCATTGTGATGACAGAGGTCATGGAGAATATTGATTTCATTGTGCTGACAATTGCCGGAAGCATTATGATGATGGGCATGGTGCACTGTGATGACAGGTTTCATGGAGAATTGAGATGAAAGGGGCATGGAGCATTGTGATTACTGGAGTCTTGGAGCACTGTGATGACAAGGGCATGGAGCATTTTGATGAGAAGGACGTGGAACATTCTGATGGCATGTGTCACGGAGCTTTGTGATGACAAGGGCATGGAGCATTGTGATTACAGGGGTCTTGGAGCATTGTGATGACAAGGGTCATGGAGCCTTGTGATGACAAGGCCGTGGAATATTGTGATGGCAGGGGTCATGGAGCATTGTTATGACAGGGGTAATGGAGCATTGTGATGAGAAGGGCATGGAGCATTGTGATTACAAGGTTTATGGGGCATTACCATGACAAATTTTTGGAACGTTGTGATGAAAATCACGTAGCACATTGTGATGACAAGGGTCATGGATCATTTTTCTGACAAACGCATGGAGCATTTTTATGACAAGGGTCACGGAGCATTGTGATGAAAAGTTCATGGAGCATTGTGGTTATAAAGGTCACAGAGCCTTGTGATGACGCGCGCATGGACCATTGTGATGACAAATGTTATGAAGCATTGTGATGACTGGAGTCACGGAGCATTGTGATGACAGTGGTCATGGAGCATTGTGATGACAAGGGCATGGAGCATTGTGGTGACAGGGGCATGTAGCATTGGTCTGACAAGTTTCATATATTATTTTGATGACATTGGACATGGTGCATTGTGATGACAAGGGCATGGATCATTGTGATGAGAAGGTCATGGAGTATTTTGAAGACAGGTGTCAGGGAGCATTGTGATGACATATGTCATGGTCCATTGCAATGACAATGGCAGGGAGCATTGTGATGCCAAATGTAATGGAGGATTGTGATGACAAATATAATGGAGCATTGTGATGACTAGGGCTTGGAGCATTATGATGACAATGGCCATTGAGAATGTTCAGTACAATGTCGTGAAGAATTGTGATGACAAGGTCCTGGAGCATTGTGATGAGAAATCCATAGAGACTTGTGATGACAAATCTCATGGAGCATACTGATGAAAAGGGGCATGGACCATTGTGATTACAGGGGTCTTGGAACATTGTGATGACATGGGCATGGAGCATTGTGAGGAGAAGGCCAAGGAGCACTCTGAAGACATGTTTCATTGAGCTTTGTGATGACAAGGGCATAGAGCATTGTGTTTAAAGGGTTCTTGGAGCATTGTGATGAAAAGAGCATGGAACATTGTGATGAAAAAGGCATGGGGCCTTGTCATGAGAGGGTTCAAGGAGCATACAGACAACAAGTGTCAGGGAGCATTTTGATGACAAGTGTATTGAGCATTGTGATGACAAAGTTCATGGAGCATTGTGATGAGAAGACCATGGATAATTGTGATGACGAGTGTCATGGGGCACTGTGATGACAAGTGTTATGGAATATTGTGATCACAAGGGTTTGGAGCATTGTTATGACAGAGGTCATGGAGCAATTTGATTTCATTTTGATGACAATAGCATGAAGCATTATGATGATGGGCATGGTGCATTGTGATGACAGGGTTCACGGATCATTGAGATGAAAATGTGCATGGAGCATTGTGATTACAGGGGTCTTGGAACACTGTGATGACAAGGGCATGGAACATTGTGAAGAGAAGGCCATGGAACCTACTGATGACATGCGTCATGGAGCTTTGTTATGACAAGGTCATGGAGTATTTTGATTACAGGTGTCTTGGAGCATTGCGAAGACATGGGTAATGGAGCCTTGTGATGACAAGTCCGTGGAACATTGTGATGGCAATGGTCATGGAGCATTGTTATGACAGAGGTAATAGAACATTGTTATGAGAAGGGAATTGAGCATTGGTCTGAAATATTTCATGGATTATTGTGATGAGATTGGGCATGGAGCATTGTGATGAAAAGGGCACGGAACACTGTGATACATGGTTCATGGAGGATTGTAATGTCAAGGGCAAGAAGCAATGTGATGAGAGGGTTCATGGAGCACTGTGATGACAATGACATCTAGCGTTGTGAGGAGAAGGCCATGGAGCATTCTGATGTCTTGCGTCATGGAGCTTTGTGATGACAAGGGCATAGAGCTTTGTGATTACAGGGGTCTTGGAGCATTGTGATGAAAAGGGAATGGATCACTGTGATGAAAAAGGCATGGAGCCTTGTCATGACAGGTTTCAAGGAGCATACTGACGACAAGTGTCAGGGAGCATTGTGATGACAAGTGTATTGAGCATTGTGATGACAAAGATCATGGAGCATTGTGATAAGAAGACCATGGATAATTGTGATGATGATCGTCATGCGGTGTTGTGATGATAAGTGTTATGAAACATTGTGATCACAAGGGTTTGGAGCATTATGATGACAGAGTTCAGGGAGAATTTTGATTTCATTGTGATGACAATAGCCTGAAGCATTATGATAATGGGCATGGTGCCTTGTGATGACACGGTTCATGGAGCATTGAGATGAAAAAGGGCATGGAACATTGTGATTACAGGGTTCTTGGAGCATTGTAATGACAAGCGCATAGAGCTTTCTAATGACAATGTCATGTAGAATTTTGCTGACAAATGCATGGAGCACTGTGATGAAAAGCGTCACGGAGCATTGTGAATACAGGGGTCATGGAGCATTGGGATGGCAAGGGCATGGATCATTGTGATGACAAGGGTCATGGAGCACTGGGCTGAAAATGTTCATGGATTATTGTGATGGCAGGGGTCATGGAGCATTGTGATGACAGAGGTCATGGAGAATATTGATTTCATTGTGCTGACAATTGCCGGAAGCATTATGATGATGGGCATGGTGCACTGTGATGACAGGTTTCATGGAGAATTGAGATGAAAGGGGCATGGAGCATTGTGATTACTGGAGTCTTGGAGCACTGTGATGACAAGGGCATGGAGCATTTTGATGAGAAGGACGTGGAACATTCTGATGGCATGTGTCACGGAGCTTTGTGATGACAAGGGCATGGAGCATTGTGATTACAGGGGTCTTGGAGCATTGTGATGACAAGGGTCATGGAGCCTTGTGATGACAAGGCCGTGGAATATTGTGATGGCAGGGGTCATGGAGCATTGTTATGACAGGGGTAATGGAGCATTGTGATGAGAAGGGCATGGAGCATTGTGATTACAAGGTTTATGGGGCATTACCATGACAAATTTTTGGAACGTTGTGATGAAAATCACGTAGCACATTGTGATGACAAGGGTCATGGATCATTTTTCTGACAAACGCATGGAGCATTTTTATGACAAGGGTCACGGAGCATTGTGATGAAAAGTTCATGGAGCATTGTGGTTATAAAGGTCACAGAGCCTTGTGATGACGCGCGCATGGACCATTGTGATGACAAATGTTATGAAGCATTGTGATGACTGGAGTCACGGAGCATTGTGATGACAGTGGTCATGGAGCATTGTGATGACAAGGGCATGGAGCATTGTGGTGACAGGGGCATGTAGCATTGGTCTGACAAGTTTCATATATTATTTTGATGACATTGGACATGGTGCATTGTGATGACAAGGGCATGGATCATTGTGATGAGAAGGTCATGGAGTATTTTGAAGGCAGGTGTCAGGGAGCATTGTGATGACATATGTCATGGTCCATTGCAATGACAATGGCAGGGAGCATTGTGATGCCAAATGTAATGGAGGATTGTGATGACAAATATAATGGAGCATTGTGATGACTAGGGCTTGGAGCATTATGATGACAATGGCCATTGAGAATGTTCAGTACAATGTCGTGAAGAATTGTGATGACAAGGTCCTGGAGCATTGTGATGAGAAATCCATAGAGACTTGTGATGACAAATCTCATGGAGCATACTGATGAAAAGGGGCATGGACCATTGTGATTACAGGGGTCTTGGAACATTGTGATGACATGGGCATGGAGCATTGTGAGGAGAAGGCCAAGGAGCACTCTGAAGACATGTTTCATTGAGCTTTGTGATGACAAGGGCATAGAGCATTGTGTTTAAAGGGTTCTTGGAGCATTGTGATGAAAAGAGCATGGAACATTGTGATGAAAAAGGCATGGGGCCTTGTCATGAGAGGGTTCAAGGAGCATACAGACAACAAGTGTCAGGGAGCATTTTGATGACAAGTGTATTGAGCATTGTGATGACAAAGTTCATGGAGCATTGTGATGAGAAGACCATGGATAATTGTGATGACGAGTGTCATGGGGCACTGTGATGACAAGTGTTATGGAATATTGTGATCACAAGGGTTTGGAGCATTGTTATGACAGAGGTCATGGAGCAATTTGATTTCATTTTGATGACAATAGCATGAAGCATTATGATGATGGGCATGGTGCATTGTGATGACAGGGTTCACGGATCATTGAGATGAAAATGTGCATGGAGCATTGTGATTACAGGGGTCTTGGAACACTGTGATGACAAGGGCATGGAACATTGTGAAGAGAAGGCCATGGAACCTACTGATGACATGCGTCATGGAGCTTTGTTATGACAAGGTCATGGAGTATTTTGATTACAGGTGTCTTGGAGCATTGCGAAGACATGGGTAATGGAGCCTTGTGATGACAAGTCCGTGGAACATTGTGATGGCAATGGTCATGGAGCATTGTTATGACAGAGGTAATAGAACATTGTTATGAGAAGGGAATTGAGCATTGGTCTGAAATATTTCATGGATTATTGTGATGAGATTGGGCATGGAGCATTGTGATGAAAAGGGCACGGAACACTGTGATACATGGTTCATGGAGGACTGTAATGTCAAGGGCAAGAAGCAATGTGATGAGAGGGTTCATGGAGCACTGTGATGACAATGACATCTAGCGTTGTGAGGAGAAGGCCATGGAGCATTCTGATGTCTTGCGTCATGGAGCTTTGTGATGACAAGGGCATAGAGCTTTGTGATTACAGGGGTCTTGGAGCATTGTGATGAAAAGGGAATGGATCACTGTGATGAAAAAGGCATGGAGCCTTGTCATGACAGGTTTCAAGGAGCATACTGACGACAAGTGTCAGGGAGCATTGTGATGACAAGTGTATTGAGCATTGTGATGACAAAGATCATGGAGCATTGTGATAAGAAGACCATGGATAATTGTGATGATGATCGTCATGCGGTGTTGTGATGATAAGTGTTATGAAACATTGTGATCACAAGGGTTTGGAGCATTATGATGACAGAGTTCAGGGAGAATTTTGATTTCATTGTGATGACAATAGCCTGAAGCATTATGATAATGGGCATGGTGCCTTGTGATGACACGGTTCATGGAGCATTGAGATGAAAAAGGGCATGGAACATTGTGATTACAGGGTTCTTGGAGCATTGTAATGACAAGCGCATAGAGCTTTCTAATGACAATGTCATGTAGAATTTTGCTGACAAATGCATGGAGCATTGTGATGACAAGTCATGGAGCCTTTTGATGACAAGGGCATGGTGCATTGTGATGAGAAGGGCAGGAAGCATTTTGATGACCGGGTCATGCAGCATTTTGATGAAAAGTGTAATGGAACGTTGTGATGGCAGTGGTCATGGAGCATTGTTATGACAGAGGTAATGGAGCATTTTGATGAGAAGGGCATTGAGCATTGGTCTGAAATGTTTCAAGGATTATTGTGATGAGAGTGGGCATGGAGCATTGTGATGACAATGGCACGGAACACTGTGATACATGAGTCATGGAGGATTGTAATGACAAGGGCATGGAGCAATGTGATGAGAGCGTTTATAGAGCACTGTGATGACAATGACATGGAGCACTGTGATGCCAAGGGTCATGGAGCTTTGTGATGACATATGTCATAGAACATTTTGATGACAAGGATGTGGTGCATTGTGATGAGAAGGGCAGGGAGCATTTTGAGGACAGGGTCATGCAGCAATTTGATGAAAAGTGTAATGGAACATTTTGATGACAGGGGTTATAGAACATTTTGATGCCAGGGGTCATGGAGGTTTGGGATGAAAAGGGTCATGGAGCATTTTGATGACAGGGGTTATGGAAGATTGTGATGTCAGGGGTTATGGAACATTGTGCTGATAAGGGGATGTAACATTGTGATGACAGGGATCATGGAACATTGTGATTACCGGGGTGAGGAAGGATTGTGATAACTAGTGATGGAACATTGTGATATCTCATGTGAGAGAGCATTTGGATGAGAAGTTCATGGAGCATTGTGATTACAAGGTTTATGGCGGATAGCGATGACAAGGTTGTGGATCATTTTGATGAAAAGCGCGTGGCACATTGTGATGACAAGGGTCATGGAGTATTGTTCTGACAAAGGCGTGGAGCATTGTGATGACAAGGGTCAAGGAGCATTGTGATGAAAATTTCATGGAACATTGAGGTTACAATGGACACAGAGCCTTTTGCGGACGCGAACATGGACCGTTGTGTTGACAAACGTTATGAAGAATTGTGATGACTGGATTCAGGGAGCATTGTGATGACAGGTGTAATGGAGCAGTGTGATGACAAGGGCATGGAGCATTGCGATGACAGGGGCATGGAGCATTTGTCTGACAGGTTTCATAGATTATTGTGATGACAGTGGACATGGTGCATTGTGATGACAAGGGCATGGAGCATTGTGATTAGAAGGTCATGGAGTATTGTGAAGACAGGTGTCATGGAGCACTCTGATGAAAAGGGTCACGGAGCATTGTGAATACAGGGTTCATGGAGCATTGGGATGACAAGGGCATGGATCATTGTGATCAGAAGTCATGGAGTATTGTAAAGACAGGTGTCAGGGAGCACTGTGATGACATATGTCATGGTCCATTGCAATGACAATGTCAGGGAGCATTGAGATGCCAAATGTAATGGAGGATTGTGATGACAAATATAATGGAGCATCGTGATGACTAGGGCTTGGAGCATTATGATGACAAGGGCCATTGAGAATTTTCATGACAAGGTCGAGGAGCATTGTGCTGACAATGTCCTGGAGCTTTGTGATTAGAAATCCATGGAGCCTTGTGAAGACAAGTCTCATGGAGCATACTGATGAAAAGGGGCATGGAACATTCTGATTACAGGGGTCTTGCAACTTTGTGATAACAAGTGCATGGAGCATTGTGATGAAAAGGGCATGGAGCATTGGTCTAATACGTTTCATGGATTATTGTGATGACAGATGGAATGGCGCATTGCGATGACAAGGGCATGGAGCATTGTAATGACCAGGTCATGTCGTATTGTGAAGACAGGTGTCAGGGAGCATTGTGATGACATATGTAATGGCCCATTGTGGTGACAATGGCATGGAGCATTGTGATGCCAAGTGTCATGGAGGATTCTGATGACAAAGGTAATGGAACATTGTGATGACAATGGTTGGAGCATTGTGATGACAAGGGTCAGGGAGCATTGTCCTGAAAAGTGCATGGAAAATTGTGATGACAAGGGTCATGAAGCATTCTGATGACAAGCTTGTGGAGTATTTTGATGACAATGGCATGGAGCATTGTGGTGATAACAGCATGGGGCATTGTGTTGAAAAAGGCATGGAGCCTTTTCGTGACAGGGTTCAAGGATCATTCTGATGACAAGTGTCAGGGAGCACTGTGATGACAAGTGTATTGATAATTGTGATGACAAAGGTCATGGAGCATTGTGATGAAAAGGGCATGGAGTATTGTGATGACAGGCATCATGGAGCGTTGTGATTACAGGGATCTTGGAGCATTGTGATGAAAAGTGCACGGATTATTGTGATGAGAAAGGCATGGAGCCTTGTCATGACAGGGATCAAGGAGCATACTGACGACAAGTGTCAGTTAGCATTGTGATGACAAGTGTATTGAGCATTGTGATGACGAAGATCATGGAGCATTGTGATGAGAAGACCATGGATAATTGTGATGATGAGCGTCATGGGGTGTTGTGATGATAAGTGTTATAGAACATTGTGATCACAAGGGTATGGAGCATTATGATGACAGAGGTCATGGAGAATATTGATTTCATTGCGATGACAATAGCCTGAAGCATTGTGATGATGGACATGTTGCATTGTGATGACAGGGTTCATGGAGCATTGAGATGAAAAGTTCATGGAGCATTGTGGTTAAAAAGTCACAGAGACTGTTGATGACGAGGGCATGGACCATTGTGATGACAAAGGTCATGAAGCATTGTGATAACTGGAGTCACGGAGCATTGTGATGACAGGGGTCATGGAGGATTGTGATAACAAGGGCATGGAGCACTGTGATGACAAGGGCATGGAACATTGGTCTAATAAGTTTCATGGATTATTGTGATGACAGTTGGAATGGCACATTGTGATGAAAAGGGCATGGAGCATAGTGATGACCAGGTCATGCAGTATTGTGAAGACAGGTGTCAGGGAGCATTGTGATGACATATGTAATGGCCCATTGTGATGACAATGGCATGGAGCATTGTGATGCCAAGTGTCATGGAGGATTCTGTTGACAAAGGTAATGGAGCATTCTGCTGACAAGGGTCAGGGAGCATTGTGCTGACAAGTGCATGGAGAATTGTGATGACAAGGGTCATGGAGCATTCTGATGACAAGCTTGTGGAGTATTTTGATGACAATGGCATGGAGCATTGTGAAGAAAACGGCATGGGGCATTGTGTTGAAAGAGGCATGGAGCCTTTTCGTGACAGGTTTCAAGGAGCATTCTGATGACAAGTGTCAGGGAGCATTGTGATGACAAGTGTATTGAGAATTGTGATGACAAAGCTCATGGAGCATTGTGATGACAAGTCATGGAGCATTTTGATGACAAGGGCATGGTGCATTGTGATGAGAAGTTCAGGGAGAATTTTGATGACCGGGTCATGCAGCAATTTGATGAAAAGTGTAATGGAACATTTTGATGCCAGGGGTTATAGAACATTGTGATGTCAGGGGTCTTGCAGCTTTGGGATGAAATGGATCATGGAGGAGTTTGATGGCAGGTGTCATGGAACATTGTGATGATAAGGGGATGTAGCAGTGTGATGACAGGGACATGGATCATTGTGATTACAGGGGTGAGGGTGTAATGTGATGACTAGTGATGGAACACAGTGATATCACTTCTGAGAGAGCATTTTTAGGAGAAGGGCATGGAGCATTGTGATTACAAGATTTATGGAGCATTGCAATGACAAGGTTGTGGACCGTTGTGATGAAATGCGCGTGGCATATTGTGAAGACAATGGTCATGGATCATTGTTCTGACAAAGACATGGAGGATTGTGGTGGCAAGTGTCACAGAGAATTGTGATGAAAAGTTCATGGAGCATTGCGGTTACAAAGGTCACAGAGCTTTGTGATGACGCGGGCATGGACCACTGTGATGACAAACGTTATGAAGCATTGAGATTACTGGAGTCACGGAGCATTGTAATGACATGTATCATGGAGCATTGTGCTGACAAGCGAATGGAGCATTGTGATGACAAGGGTCATGGAGCATTGTGCTGAGAAAGGCATAGAGCATTGTGATGACAAGGTTCAAAGAGCATTGTGATGAAATGTTCATGGAACATTGTGGTTAAAAAGGTCACAGACACTGTTGATGACGAGGTCATGGACAACTGTGATGACAAAGGTCATGAAGCATTGTGATGACTGGAGTCACGGAGCACTGTGATGACAGGTGTCATGGACCTTTGTGATAACAAGGGCATGGAACATTGTGATGACAAGGGCCGGGAACATTGGTCTAATAAGTTTCATGGATTATTGCGATGACAGTTGGAATGGTGCATTGTGATGACAAGGGCATGGAGCATTGTGAAGACCTGGTCATGCAATATTGTGAAGAAAGGTGTCAGGGAGCATTGTGATGACATATGTAATGGCCCATTTGGATGACAATGGCATGGAGCATTGTGATGCCAAGTGTCATGGAGGATTCTGATGACAAAGGTAATGGAGCATTGTGATGACAATGGCTTGGAGCATTGTGATGACAAGGGTCAGGGAGCATTGTGCTGACAAGTGAATGGAGAATTGTGATGACAAGGGTCATGGAGCTTTTTGAGGACAAGCTTGTGGAGTATTTTGATGAAAACTGCACGGAGCATTGTGATGAAAACGGCATGGGGCATTGTGATGAAAAAGGCATGGAGCCTTTTCGTGACAGGTTTTCAGGAGCATTCTGATGAAAAGTGTCAGCGAGCATTGTGATGACAAGTGTATTGAGAATTGTGATGACAAAGTTCATGGAGCACTGTGATGAAAAGGGCATGGAGTATTGTGATGACAGGCATCATGGAGCGTTGTGATGACAAGTGTTATGGAACATTGTGATCACAAGAGTTTGGAGCATTGTGATGACAGAGGTCATGGATCATTTTGATTTCAAGGAGCAGGGAGCAGTGTGATGACAAGGGCATGAAGCAATGTGATCCCAAGGTTCATGGAGGATTGTGATGACAATGGAAATGGAGTATTGTGATGACAAGCGCATAGAGCATTGTAATGACAAGGTCATGTAGCATTTTGCTGACAAAGGCATGGAGCATTGTGATGACATGTGTCATGGCTCACTGTGAAGACAAGCGTCACGGATAATTGTGAATACATGGGTCATGGAGCACTGGGATGACAAGGGCATGGATCATTGTGATGACAAGGGTCATGGAGCACTGGGCTGAAAATGTTCATGGAGTGTTGTGATGACAGGGGTCATGGAGCATTGTGATGACTAGGGAATGGAGCATTGTGATGAAAAGTGTCCCGGATCATTGTGTTGTCAGGTGTCATGGAATGTTGTGATGACAGTGGTCATGGAGCATTGTGATGATATTGGCCATGGAGCATTGTGATGAGTAGGTAATGGAGCATTGGGCTGTAAATGTTCATGGATCTTTGTGATGAAAGGTGTCATGGAGCACTGTGATGACAAGGGATTGGAGCATGTTGATGACAAGGTCCTGGAGCACTGTGATGAGAAGACCATGGAGACTTGTGATGACAAGTCTCATGGAGCATTCTGATGAAAAGGGGCATGGAGCATTGTGATTACAGGTGTCTTGGTGCATTGTGATGACGAGGGCATGGAGCAATGTGATGAGAAAGACATGGAGCATTCTGATGACATGCGTCATGGAATTTTGTGATGATAAGGGCATGGAGCTTTGTGATTACAGGGATCTTGGGGCATTTTGATGAAGACGGCATGGATCATTGTGATGAAAAAGGCATGGAGCCTTGTCATGAGACGGTTCAAGGAGCATACTGACGACAAGTGTCAGGGAGCATTGTGATGACAAGTGTATTGAGCATTGTGATGACAAAGATCACGGAGCACTGTGATGAGAATACCATGGATAATTGTGATGATGAGCGTCATGGGGTGTCGTGATGATAAGTGTTATGGAACATTGTGATCACCAGGATTTGGAGCATTATGATGACAGAGGTCATGGAGAATATTGTTTTCATTGTGATGACGATAGACTGAAGCATTATGATGATGGGCTTGGTACATTGTGATGCAAGGGTTAATGGAGCATTGAAATGAATAGTGGCATAGAGCATTGTGATGACAGAGTTCTAGGAGCATTGTGATGAGAAGTGTCATGGAGCTTTGTGATGACAAGTCCATGGAACATCGTGATGGGAGGGGTCATGGAACATTGTTATGACTGGGGTAATGGAGCATTGTGATGGCAAGGGCATGGAGCATTGTGATGAGAAGTCCATGGAGCATACTTATGACATGTGTCACGGAGCTTTGTGAAGACAAGAGCATGGAGCAATGTGATGAGAGCGTTCATTTAGCATTGTGATGACAATGACATGGAGCATTGTGATGCCAAGGGTCATGGATCTTTGTGATGACAAAGGTCATGGAGCATTTAATGGAAAGGGCGTTGTGCATTGTGATGAGAAGGGCAGGGAACATTCTGATGACAGGGTCATGGAGCAATTTGATGAAAACTGTCATGGAGCTTTTTGATGACAGGTGTTATGGAACATTGTGATGTCAGGGGTCATCGAACATTGTGATGATAAGTGCATGTAGCATTGTGATGACAGGAGTCATGAAACATTGTGATGACAGGGGTGAGGGAGTATTGTGACAAATAGTGATGTAGCATTGTGATATCAGTGGTGAGAGAGCATTTTGATGAGAAGAGTATGGAGCATAATGATGACAAATTTTAAGGAGCATTGTGATGACAAGATTGTGGAGCACTGTGATGACAAGCGCATGGCACATTGTGATGACATTTGTCATGGAGCATTGTGCTGACAAGCACATGGAGCATTGTGATGACAAGGGTCAAAGAGCATTGTGATGAAAATTTCATGGAGTATTGTGGTTAAAATGGTCACAGAGATTGTTGATGACGAGGGCATGGAACATTGTGATGACAAAGGTCATGAAGCATTGTGATGACTGGAACCACGGAGAACTGTGATAACAGGGGTCATGGAGCATTGTGATAAAAAGGACATGGAGCATTGTGATGACAAGGGCATGGAACATTGGTCTAATATGTTTCATGGATTATTGTGATGACACTTGGAATGGCGAATTGTGATGACAAGTGCATGGAGCATTGTGATGACCAGGTCATGCAGTATTGTGAAGAGAGGTGTCAGGGAGCATTGTGATGATATATGTAATGGCCCATTGTGATGACAAGGGCATGGAGCATTGTGATGACCAGGTCATGCCGTATTGTGAAGACAGGTGTCAGGGAGCATTGTGATGACATATGTAATGGCCCATTGTGATGACAATGGCATGGAACATTGTGATGCCAAGTGTCATGGAGGATTCTGATTACAAAGGTAATGGAGCATTGTGATCACAATGGCTTGGAGCACTGTGATGACTAGGGTCAGGGAGCATTGTGCTGACAAGTGCATGGAGAATTGTGATGACAAGTGTCATGGAGCATTCTGATGACAAGCTTGTGGAGTATTTTGATGACAATGGCACGGAGCATTCTGATGAAAACGGCATGGGGCATTGTGATGAAAAAGGCATGTAGCCTTTTCGTGACAGGGTTTAAGGAGCATTTTGATGACAAGTGTCGGGGAGCATTGTGATGACAAGTGTATTGAGAATTGTGGTGAAAAAGGTCATGGAGCATTGTGATGAAAAGGGCATGTAGTATTGTGATGACAAGCATCATGGATTATTGTGATGACAAGTGTTATGGAACATTGTGATCACAAGGTTTTGGAACATTTTAATGACAGAGGTAATGGATCATTTTGATTTCAAGGAGCATGGAGCATTGTGATGACAAGGGCATGAAGCAATGTGATCCCAAGGTTCATGGAGGATTGTGATGACAATGGAAATGGAGTATTGTGATGACAAGCGCATAGAGCATTGTAATGACAAGGTCATGTAGCATTTTGCTGACAAAGGCATGGAGCATTGTGATGACATGTGTCATGGAGCACTATGATGACAAGCGTCACGGATCATTGTGAATACAGGGGTCATGGAGCATTGGGATGACAAGGTCATGGATCATTGTGATGACAATGGTCATGGAGCACTGGGCTGAAAATGTTCATGGAGTGTTGTGATGACAGGGGTCATGGAGCATTGTGATGACTAGGGAATGGAGCATTGTGATGACAAGTGTCCCGGATCATTGTGTTGTCAGTTGTCATGGAGTGTTGTGATGACAGTGGTCATGGAGCATTGTGATGATATTGGCCATGGAGCTTTGTGATGAGTAGGTCGTGGAGCATTGGGCTGAAATTTTCATGGTTTATTGTGATGACAGGTGTCAAGGAGCATTGTGATGACAAGGTCCTGGAGCACTGTGATGAGAATACCATGGAGACTTGTTATGACAAGTCTCAAGGAGTATTCTGATGAAAAGGGGCATGGAGCATCGTGATTACAGGGGTCTTGGTGCATTGTGATGACGAGGGCATGGAACATTGTGATGAGAAGGCCATGGAGCATTCTGATGACATGTGTCTTGGAGTTTTGTGATGACAGGGACATAGAGCATTGTGATTACAGGGATTTTGGAGCATTGTGATGAAGAGGGCATGGATCATTGTCATGACAAGGGCACGGAACACTGTGATACATGGGTCATGCAGGATTGTAATGACAAGGGCATGGAGCACTGTGATGAGGAGGGCATCAATCATTGTGATGACAAGTGTCATGTAGCTTTGTGATGACAAGGGCATGGAGCCATGTGATGAGAGGGTTCATGGAGCATTGTGATGACAATGACATGGAGCATTGTGATGCCAAGTGTCATGGAGCTTTGTGATGACAAGTCATGGAGCATTTTGATGACAAGGGCATGGTTCATTGTGATGAGAAGGGCAGGGAGCATTTTGATGACCGGGTCATGCAGCAATTTGATAAAAAGTGTAATGGAACACATTGATGGCAGTGGTTAGAGAACATTGTGATAACAGGGGTCTTGGAGCTTTGGGATGAAAAGTGTCATGGAGCATTTTGATGAGAGGGATTATAGAACATTGAGATGTCAGGGGTCATGGAACATTGTGATGATAAGGGGATGTAGCATTGTGATGACAGGGTCATGGATCATTGTGATTACAGAAATGAGGGAGTATTGTGATGCCTAGTGATGGAACATTGTGATATCTCTGGTGAGAGAGCATTTTGATGAGAAGTGCATGGACCATTGTGATTACAAGGTTTATGCAGCATTGCAATGACAAGGTTGTGGACCGTTGTGATGAAATGCGCGTGGCACTTTGTGATGACAATGGTCATGGAGCATTGTTCTGACAAAGACATGGAGCATTGTGATGACAAAGGTCACAAAGAATTGTGATGAAAAATTCATGTAGCATTGTGGTTACAAATGTCACAGAGCCTTGTGATGACGCGGGCATGGACCACTGTGATGACAAATGTTATGAAACATTGTGATAACTTGAGTCACGGAGCATTGTGATGACAGAGGTCATGGAGCATTGTGATAACCAGGGCATGGTGCATTGTGATGACAGGGGTCATGGAGCATTATTATGAGAACGGCCATGGTGCATTCTGACAAAAGATATCACTTATGAAGGGAATGTAAACATGGCTACATATGAAATGATTTAGGGAAGAGAACAGAGTATCAGATTTAGAAAACAATATAACGCTTGCTTAAGGGGAAAGAGAGGTGGGGAGATGCACAAAACATAAGATTGATATTAGCACAGGTACCGTTCCATAATCCAAAAACAGAAGAGACAAGCCCTACTCCTTCCTCAGTGAATGGAACTCAACATCCCTATTCCCCGCCGAGAAACATATCTGACTAGTAAGAATTTTAAAACCTATGTATTGATATGTCTCCGTAAGGGAAACAAGTGTGTCTAGAACGACATAAACATGGCAGTGAGAATCAGCTCAAACCCAATATAAAACTGAATTTCAAAACAAAACATAAAAACAGTAAAATTCTTACACAATACCTTCAGGGGTTCTGATGAAACTTGGAATGACACTATCTACAATGACAGCTGGATGTGGCATAAGGCTGGTCTCTTGGGACTGAGAGCATTGGTGAGATTGGGTGAACAAATGCAGACCCTTTAAAACAATAATGCCTGCCACCCATTCCATAGTTCCCAACTCTCCAGGTAGAAGGGAATATCACTACATTTATAACGTGTATGGGAACCTAGAGAATGGAAACCATCTGATGGTGAAAGGTTTCTAAAACTCTACTACTTTTTTTCTCTCCTTGTGTTCCAGTTTGACATTCCTACTGCTTTACTATCAATCTCCCAACTTTGAACGTCAGCCCCTATAAACTCCTGGTTCGCACAGTTGGCAAACTGTGCAGAGGATATAAGGGAAGAGAGAGAACCAATGAGAGAGTAGCTGTAGGCATTTGGACAGCCACATGTCACTATAATTTCCCGTAACAAAGAGGAATTAACCAACGTCTCAGCCTGCCCCCCAAGAATCATTATAAGTCCAGAAGCAAAACTGTTGATTTGCCGTCAGCTCACAAAAAGGCGAGTTGAAAAATGGATCTCAGGGCCACAGCAATTCACTAACATGCAGAGTTATAAAGGACTACTCTCTTCCAAAAATCTGTTGAGAGAAAGCCACGAGGCGGAAGGGGAAATGAGGCAGAATGGCATGAAACAGATTTCTAGAGGTACAATGGAATCACCTTTAAACACAGGAAAAGCATTACAACTTCGAAAATTATGGAAATGGCCATAAAGGGTATATGGGTTTTCACGTGAATATATACAGGAGAAAACGCATATGCCCTTTTTGGACAAGCAAGCAAGTGGGAAATGCAAATCAGCACTACAAAGAAGTATCACTTCCTACCGGTCAAAAGGGACATCCAAAAAATGTGTAAAAAACAGAAAGGCAAGACAGGCCCTGGAGAACAGGGAGCCTGGATATGCTGATGGGCGGGATGTAAATTGCCAACTGCCTCTCTGGAGGAGTGCATTGTGTTCCCTAAAACAAGTAAACAGCAGAGCTACAGAGCCAAGGGCACTTCCAGTCTAGGGAATATACCTTGGGAAAACTGAAAATAAATAAGACAGATCCACACCAAAATTCAGGGATGAACTGCTTACAAAAACCTCAACATGGGTACACTGGAAATATCCCAGGAAAGACATAAATGGTTCAAGAAACTGTGGTACTTACATATGATGGAATATCCCTCAGCCATGAAATCAATGTCATAAGGCCAGTAGAAGCAAAATGAGTGGATTCATGTACGATAATTCTAAGTGAAATAAGTCACACAGAAAAAGAAACTTATCATAAGATATCACTTATGAAGATCCTGTAAACATGGCTACACATGAACTGAGTTAGGAAAGAGAAGAGAGACTCACATTTAAAAAACACACTTATGCCTGCTTAAGGGGGAAGGAGAGGTGGGGTGATGCATAAAACCTGAGTTTGATATTAGTACAGGTACCAGTCCAAAAACCAAATACGGAAGAGACAAGACCTACACCTTCCTCAGTGAAAGGGACTCAACACCCTATATTCACCGCAGAGTAATATATCTTACTAGAATGAATCATAAAACCTATGTACTTCTATGTCTCCATAAGGGAATCAAGTGTGTCTAGACTGGCATAAACATGGCAGCGAGAATCAGCTCAAACCCACTATAAAAAGGAATTTCAAAAACAAAACAAAAAAAAAGGGAAATTCTTTACAATTCCTTCAGGGTCTCTGATGAAACCTGGAATGACCCTATCTACAATGACAGCTGAATGTGGCATAAGGCTGGACACTTGGGACTGAGAGGATTGGTGAGATTGGGTGAGCAAATGCAGACCCTTTAAAGCAATAGTGAGTGGCACCCATTCCATGGGTCCCAACTCTCCAGGTTGAAGGGAATATTACTATAGCTATAACATGTACGGGAAACCTAGAGAATGGACACACTGTGAATACGAAAGGTTTCTAAAACTCAACGAATAGTCCCTCTCCTGGTGCTCCTGTTTGACTTTCCAACTGCTTTACTATCAATCTCCCAAATTGGAGAGATAGCCCCTTTAACCCCCTGGTTCTCACAGGTTGCCAATTTGGCAGAGGATGAAAGGGAAGAGGGAGAACCAATGAGAGAGTAGCTGTTAGGCATTTGGACAGGCACATGTCACTCTTCTTTCCCGGGAGGAAGAAGAATTAACCAAAGTCTCAGCCACCCAACGGACACCAGTATAGGTCCTGATCCAAAGTTTGGACTTGCATTCAGCTCACAAAAAACGAGTTGAAAAATGGAGCTCAGGGGCACAGCAATTCACAAACTGGCAGAGAAATACAGGAAAACTATCGTCCAAATATCTGTTTAATGTAGGCAACGAGGCAGACTTGAAAGCGAGGCAGAAGAGCAGGAAACAGATTTCAAAAGGTACGTTGGAATCGCCTTTAAAGCACATGAAGAGGGTCACAATTTCGACAATGATGCACTTGGCCAAAAAGGGTGTTTGTGTTTTCTCCTGAATATATTCAGGAGAAAATGCATACGCACTTTTTGGGCAAGCAAGCAAGCGGGCAATGCAAATCTGCACTACAAAGAAGTATCACTTCCCACCGGTCAAAAGGGACATCCACAAAATGGGTAAAAACCAGAAAGTCAAGACAGGCCCTGGAGAACAGGGAGCATTCTTATGCTGATGGGAGGCATGTAAATTGCCAACTGCCTATCTGGAGGAGTGCATTGTGTTCCCTAAAACAAGTAAACTACAGAGCTACAGAGCCAAGGGCACTTCCAGTCTAGGGAATATACCTTTGGAAAACTGAAAATCAGTACGACAGAGCCACCCCATATTTAGGGCTGCACTGCTTACAAGAACCTCCACTTGGGTACACCTTAAGTATCCTACTAAAGATAAATATGGTTCAAAAAATTGTGGTACTTTTGTACGATGGAATATCCCTCAGCCATGAAATCAATGTCATAAGACCAGTAGCAGCAAAATGAGTGGATTCAGGTACGATGATTCTAAGTGAAATTAGTCACACAGAAAAAGAAACTTATCATAAGATATCACTTATTAAGGTACTGTAAACATGGCTACACATGAACGGAGTTACGAAAGATTACATAGTAACTAATCTTATCATAAGGTATCACTCATAGCGGGAATGTACACATGACTACACATGAACTGAATGACGAACACAACAGATTCACACATTTAGAAAACATCTTCTGCCTGCTTAATGAGAAAGCCGAGGTGGGGTGATGCATAAAACCACAGTTTTAAATTAGCACAGATACCGTTATATAAACCATGTATGTAATAGACAACACCTACTCCCGGCACAATGAACTGGACTCAACACCCCCTGTTCATTGCAGAGGAATATGTCTGACTCTAAGTATTTTAAAACATATGTATTCTCATGTCTCCATAATGGAATCATGTGTGTGTATAACGGCATGAACACAGCACTGAAATTCAGTTAAACCCACTTATAAAAATAAATTTCAAAAGCAAAATGCAAAAACAGATAGAAAGTTTTAAAAACTACGTTCAGGGCCTGTGATGCAAGCTAGATTGACCACCTTTACACCCACAGCTGGATGAGACATAAGACTGGACACTTGGTGCTGACAAGATTGCTGAGGTTGCGTGAACAAAAGAACACCACTTAGAGCAGTACTGTGTGCTATCCATTCTAGTTGTCCCAACTCTCCAGGTTTAAGGGAATCTTCCTCCAGTTAAAACATGCATGGGAAACCCAGTGGATGGTACACTGTGTAATTGGGAAAGTTTTCTAAAAGGTACCTCATTTTTCTTTTGTCGTGCTCGGCTTCACCATTCCATCTGCATTACTCAAAATCTCCCCACTTGGAGTGTCAGCACCTTTACCCTCCCGTTGTGCACAATTTGCAAATTGTGCAGAGGATGAACAGGAAGAGGGGAAATAAATGAGAGATTAGCTGTAGGTGTTTGGATGAGCACATGTCACTCTAGTTTCCCATCAGGAAGAAGAATTAACCAAAGGCTCAGCCTGAAGCCCCGGAACCAGACTAGGGCCTAAAGCCATCCTGCAGTATTGCAGCCAGCTCACAAAGAGGCGAGTTGAAAAATGGAAATCAGGGGCACAGCAATTCTCAAACTTGCAGAGTTATAAAGGACAACTATCATCCAGAAATATATTGAGGAAAGGCAGTGAAGAGGATTTGAATGCAAGGCAGAATTGTAGGAAACAGATTACAAGAGGTAGACTGGAGTTGTCTTTAAAGCACATGAAAAGCGAAAGAATTTTGACAGTGTTGCCCTTGGCTGAAAAGGGGTTATGTCTATTTACTTGAATATATTCGGGAAAAAATGCATATGCCCTTTTTGGCCAAGCAAGCCCTCATTCATTGCAAATCCACACTACATAGAAGTGTCCCTTACCTCCAGTCAAAAGGGCCATCCACAAATAGTGTAAAAACCACAAATGCAGGACTGGCCATGGAGAAAAGGGAGCCTGGTTACACCGATGGACAGGATGTAAATTGCCAACAGCCTCTCTGGAGAACTGTATGTTGTTTTCTAAAACAGAGCTGCAGAGCATAGCACACTTCCACTCATGGGC
Organism: Mesoplodon mirus; assembly: GCF_964341445.2. Classification (NCBI taxonomy): domain Eukaryota; kingdom Metazoa; phylum Chordata; class Mammalia; order Artiodactyla; family Ziphiidae; genus Mesoplodon; species Mesoplodon mirus. The sequence goes on along the minus strand of NW_028294822.1, from coordinate 15,760 downwards.
GTGTATTTTGAGAAAACTAAAAATCTACAACACACAGCCAGCCCAAACTTTAGGGCTGCTCTGTTTACAAGAACCTCGACTTCGGTACACTTTATATATGCCAGAAAAGGAAAAAAAATGGATATAGATGTTGTAGTACTTATATACAATGGAATGTCACTCAGACATAAAATCAATGTCATAAGGCCAATAGCAGCATAATGAGTGGCTTTAGGTACGATGATGCTAAGTGAAATGAGCCACAAAGAAAAAGAAACTTATTGTAATATATCACTTATAGAGGAAATGTAAACATGGCTACACAAGAACTGAATTTCAAAAGAGAACAGAGTTACACATTTAGAAAACACACTTATGCCTCCCTAAGGGGAAAGGTGACATGGGGTGATGTGTAAAAGCAGAGTTTGAAATTAGCACAGATCCCATTCCATATACCAAATATGTAATAGACAAGACCTACTCCTTTCTCAATAAACTGGACACAAAACACCCTATTCACTGAAGAGAAATATATCTGACTGGTAATAACCTTGAAACCTATGTATTTATATGTCTCCATAATGGAATCAAGTGTATGTAGATTGGCATAAACACAGATCAATGGAACAGGACAGAAAGCCCAGAGATAAACCTACATACCTATGGCTATCTCATCTATGACAAAGGAGCTAAGGATATACAATGGAGAAAAGACAGTCTCTTCAGTAATTGGTGCTGGGAAAACTGGACCCCTACACATAAAGGAATGAAATTAGAACACTCCATAACACCATACACAAAAATAAACTCTAAATTGTTTAGAGATCTAAATATAAGACCAGACACTATAAAACACTTAGAGGAAACCATAGGCAGAACACTCTATGACATAACTCACAGTAAGATCCTTTTGGACCCACCTCCTAGAGAAATGGAAATAAAAACAGAAATCAACAAATGGGACCTAATGAAACTTAAAAGCTTTTACACAGTACAGGAAAACATAAACAAGATGCAAAAACAACCCTCAGAATGGGAGAAAATATTTTCAAATGAAGCAATTGACAAAGGATTAATCTCCTAACTTTACAACACCGCATGTAGCTCAATATCACAAAAACAAACAACCCAATCCAAAAACGGGCAGAAGACCTAATAGACATTTCTCCAAAGAAGATATACAGATTACCAAGAAACACATGAAAGGATGCTGAACATCACTAATCATTAGAGAAATGCAAATCAAAACTACCCTGAGGTATCACCTCACAGCAATCAGGGTGGCAATCATCAAAAAAATCTACAAAACAATAAATGCTGGAGAGGCCTTTATTGGAGGAAAGGGAACACACTTGCACTGTGGGTGGGAATGTAAATTGATATGGGCACCTTGGAGAAGAGTACGGAGGGTCCTTTAAATAACTAACAATAGAAGTACCATACGACACAACAATCCAACTACTGGGCATTTGCCTTGCGAAAACCATAATTCAAAAAGAGTTATGTACAAAAATGTTCATTGCAGCTCTATTTGAATTAGCCAGGACATGGAAGCAATCTAAGTGTCCATCGACAGATGAATGGATAAAGAAGATCTGGCACATATATAAAATCAAATATTACTCAACCATAAAAATAAGCAAAACTGAGTTATTTGTACTGAGGTGGATGGACTTAGAATCTGTCCTACACAGTGAAGTAAGTCAGAAAGGGAAAAACAAATACTGTATGTTAACAGAGATATATGGAATCTAATGAAGAAAAAAAAAGATTTTGAAGAACCTAGTGGCAGGACAGGATTAAGGACACAGACATAGAGAAAGGACTTGAGGACACCGGAAGTGGGATGGGTAAGCTGGGACGAAGTGAGAGAGTGGCATGGACATAAATACATTACCAAATGTAACACCAATAGCTACTGGGAAGCAGCCACATAGAACAGGGAGATCAGCTCGGTGCTTTGTGACCACATAAAGGGGTGGGATATGGAGTGTGGGAGGGAGATGCAAGAGGGAGGGGATCTGGTGATATTTGTATATGTATAGCTGATTCACTTTGTTATACAGCAGAAACGAACACTCCATTGTAAAGCAATTATACTCCAATAAACGTGTAAAACGAAAAAAAAAAAAAAAAAGAAAGCCCAGTGATAAACCTACACATCTATGGTCAACTGATCTATGGCAAAGGAGGCAAGACTATACAATGGAGATAAGACAGTCTCTTCAATCATTGGTGCTGGGAAATATGGAGAGCTACATGTAAAAGAATGAAATTAGAACACTCCCCAACACCATACATAAAAATATATTCAAAATGGATTAGAGACCTTAATGTAAGACCGGACAGTATAAAACTCTGACAGGAAAACTTACGAAGGATACTCTGACGTAAATCACAGCAAGATCTTTTTTGATCCACCTCCTATAGCAATGAAATTAAAAAGAAATCTAAACAGATGGGACCTAATGAAACGCAAAAGCTTTTGCAAAGCAAAGGAAACTACAAACAAGACGAAAAGACAACCCTCAGAATGGCAGAAAATATTTCAAACGAATCAATGGACAAATGATTAATCTCCAATATATATAAACAGCTCATGCAGCTCAATATTAATAAAACAAACAACCCAATACAAAAATGGAAGATCTAAATAGACAATTCTTCCAAGAAGACATAGAGATGGCCAGTACGCACATGAAAATCTGCTCAACATCACTAATTATTAGAGAAATGGAAATCGAAACTACAATGAGGTATCACGTCACACCTGTTAGAATGGGCATCATCAGAAAATCTAAAAACAACAAATGCTGGAGAGGGTGTGGAGAAAAGGAACCTTCTTCCACTATTGTTGGGAATGTAAATCGATACAGTCTCTATGGAGAACAGTATGGAGGTTCCTTAAAAAACTAAAAATAGAATTACCATATAATCCAGCAATCCCACTACTGGGCATATACCCAGAGAAAACCATAAATCAAAAAGACACATTCACCACAATGTTCATTGCAGCACTATTTACAATAGACAGGTAATGAAAGCAACCTAAGTGCCCACAGACAGACGAATGGATAAAGACGTGGTACATATATACAACGGAATATTACTCAGCCATACATAGGAATGCAATTGGGTCATTTGTAGAGACCTTGATGGATCTAGAGACTGTCATACAGAGTGAAGTAAGTCAGAAAGAGAAAAACAAATATTGTATATTAATGCATATATGTGGAACCTAGATAAATGGTACAGATGAACCAGTTTGCAGGGCAGAGATAGAGACAGATGTAGAGAACAAACATATGGACACCAAGGAGGGAACGCCATGTGAGGGTGGTTGTGGGATGAATTGGGAGACTGGGATTCACATGTGCACACTTATATGTATAAAATAGATATCCAATAAGAACCTGCTGTATAAAAGTAATAAATTAAAAAAAAATTAAAAATAAATAAATAACATTTAATAAAATAAAACAGAAAAAAGTTTTTCCCTTCACATAGACGTGTTTATATTAATGCATTATTTCCATGTTTATATCTCCAAATTAAAAAAAAAGAGGAATAAATAAAATCTAACTTGAACCAAAAAGAAAAAAAGGAAAATAAAACAGAACTCACCAGTTATACAGAGGAATATCGTATCAGGGCACTTGCTCCAGTGGTAAAAAATTCTTATGTTGGTCAGAGGTGGGATATCGTCTCCCATGCACTCAGCAGTGCTGCCCCCTACAAGGAGAATCCTCATTGCAAAGCTGGGGGACTGTGTCGAGGCATCTGTGAGTAAATGTGAGCTAAGCCCCAGTCCTGCTGCAGCTGAACTCTTACCAACATTTCCAGGTAAAACACTTGAATATGTACAAGCACTTGCAAGCCTAGAGGAAGGGCTGTGGAGCCACACTAGCGAGAGCACGCAGGCCGACTTGGTGCCTGCAGGCCAGCCAGGATGGTCCTGACCCCAGATGCTCTTCTGGAAGCTTTCCATTTCCCTGCCTGTGATACCCCTCCTGCCACGGCACCCACTGCTTTTTTACTTCCTCACCTCTGCCTGGGGAGAAATTCCAGTGGCAGGTATGGGTGACACATCCTCTTCTTTAGCAGGTGGCAGCCTGGCAACTCCTGCAGAAAGTCCAGCAGAGCCCCACTCACACTGGGCCACCCACAAAGCTACGGCCCCTCACTCCCTCCCACCACCCCAGCCCCGACACTGCTGACGGGGCAGAGAATATGGCGTCAGGCACAGCTACAGGTGCTCTTGCTGACTGGAGAGGTGTTTATATTGACCTCAACCCAGGCACACCTGTGTGGGGGGGTTGGCAGGCAGTGTCAGGCTGCCCAAATCAGCCAATCCTCACCCCTCAGGGGCTCACAGTTGCAGAAAATGAACCTTGCTAAACGGGTCAGTCCCAAGGAACAGGTGTGGGCTCTTGAGAGTCAGGATAGACAAGGGGCTGCAGCTGCGGCTTGTTTTCTTATCATTTTATCTGGTCCATGAGTGGAAAACAACTTCAAGAAGACCCTATCCTAATGAGAGGAACCCAGGAGTCAGGGAGAGGAGTGATGGTGGGTGGAGACAGAGGCCTGGTGCCCTGGCTGCAGTGGAAGGGTCTGGAAGACCAGGCAGAGAGAGGCTGCACGGAGTGATGGCCAGGGTCACAGACCTGTCAGAGCTGCTGTTTGTTAGTTCAAGTCCTGCTCGGAGGTGTTCTGTGTCAGCTGTGAGCGACAGGTGAGCTGGGGGTTCTCTGCAAGGTGGGCTATGTGCACAATTCCTGTGTGTCCAGCCCTGCTGTGGTACCTGCCCAGGGGAGTTCCGTATCCTGGGAAGGGCCTGACTATGAGAGCCCCATGGGCTGCTGGGTAGCTGCACAGGTGAGCTCCATACCCTGGGAGGGACTTTACCATGAGAGCCCCGTGGGCTGTGGGTTGCGGGATGCAGCCCAGGTGAGCTCCATATCCTGGGATTGGCCTGACCACGAGAGCCCCATGGGCTGCTGGAGACCTGGTAAAGGATATCAGGACAGTCAGTGAAGCCACCGAGGATATACATCCAGTAGCTCCTATTTCCTACACCCTGCTGCTCATTCTACCATCCACCAGGCCATGGCATTCTGTATTACACTTCAATGATGCCTTCTTCTGTATTCCATTCATCTCAGAGTCACAAGAATTGTTGGCTTGTGAGTGGCAGGACACAACATGCAACACAAGCAATAATGCTGGGCCGTCCTGCACCAATGGTTCAAAAATCCCCACACCATCATTGGGGAAATGTCCTCTAAAGACCTAAAAGTTCTACCTCTGTAAAAGGGAACCCTCCTTCAATATGCAGATGACCTTCTGATCGCCAGGCCTACTAAAGACGCCTCTGAACTACCTAGCCAAGAAAGGATAGAAGGTGTCCAAGAAAAAGGCTCAAATATACCAGGCTCAGGTGACATGCCTGGGCTTCATTCTCACAGATATTCGGAGAAACGCATCCCAGGATAGGGAAGAAGCCATTTGCAGCCTTACCTCTTCTAAAACTAGAAGACAGCTTAGGGGTTCCTGGGGAGGCCAAGGTTTTCTGCATCTGGATCCCTAACTACAGTCTAATAGCTGGGCCTCTACATGAAACACTGACACGAAAAGATGATGATCCTTTTGAATAGAATCCAGAAGCAGCCTTTCAAGAATGGAAAGAGCAGTCAATTCAGATCCTTGCCCAGGAACTCGCTAATTTAGCTAAACCCTTTGACCTTTACATACCCGGTCAAAGGTTAATCGCCCTTGGAGACTTAGTGCAAAAACTGGGACCACTTGAAATGGAGCAACACAAAAATGCCCTTCAGGTATGATAAACTATGGTCACCAAGAGCTTTGCCCACCGACTCATCAGGCCAGGATACTGGGGTATCTAAAAAGCTGGAAATCAGCAGCCCACAAGGCCAGCTCCCTCCTAAGGGAAAAGGACCCCACGTCGTGATCCTAACCACCCATCATGCCCTGAAGTTGCAGGGGTTGCTCTGTGGACACACTGACCTCGAGTGAGGAGGCCCTCCAACTCCAACCTCCAGACAGACAAATGGGGGCAACGGGCCCCCAAGATGACTCATGTGACCATCACTTGACCTGGAGTTTCTCTCAGAAAACAACAAGACTGTGCCGCGAAAGAGCAGACTACTGCTTGCAGGACTTACTGCACCCAGAGGGGAGCTAATAAGCTTGGCGGGGGAAACGTATATCATGCTTTCATCATAGAAAACCCTACAGACACCACGGTGATGGTGGCCAATATGACCGGCTGGACTGCTGGCTACTTCTAAAGGCCGTTGACTCAGTGGACGTCATGGTCCTGGATCACCACTGACCCTGGACTGTCTGGGATTTGCACGGGCAGGGCTCTGACACATGGTGCTGTTTGTACATTAATTCAGGGACCTAATTAAAGAAAGCACAGACTACTGGTCAGAGCATCTAGGCTGGCAAAAAACGTCAGCCTAAGGTCACCGAACAAATGTGGGGTGGGGTGAAACCTGCCACCACAGCATCTCTGCGCATCTCTTTCCTGGACCCTTAAAGGACATTAGAATCAATAACAATTCCAATGCTGGTGCTCAGGCGGACGAGAAGTGAGGCAGGAGGCCTTGGGACAATCAACCTCACCTGGAGGCTGGTGGGGAGACGTTTTGCCCCTCCCCCCAGGTATCAGGGCTACCACCACAGCATGAAGCAGTTACAAAAGAGGGGTCTGCACTCTCAACACCCCAAGAATGAGGAACAGAACAAAAAGCAGAGTAGGGGTTCGCCTCTGGCAACGTTCATTAAAAATTCCTGGGAGATAAAAAGAGAATCTGGGCAATAAAATAAAGTCTAACCTGTTTTTCCTTTGTGCTTTGTCTAATTTCTCGTGCTCCTAGTGTTCCGCATGCAGAGGTCCCACACCAGGCACTTCAGACCCGATTTCCTAGTGCAGAATGGCTGGTTCGACACCTCAGCTAGCGGAGTCCCATGCAGACTCCACGGCATAGAGCCTGAGCTGCAGCCAACCCAGCCCTCGAGAGCTCCATCCCCTAACTCCCACTGACGCTGCCAGGATCCCTACACAGCAGCCCAGCCCACAGCCCGTGGGGGAGGGCATGCTCTCACCTCTCCATTCGGTTTTCAAAATAATGTTTCCTTTGCTTCTGAACCAAACTCAGTCTTCATCTGTTGGCTCCTATGACACTGAGCACGGGGACTCCTGTTGGGGTCCACTCTGCAGGATCAGTAACAGAAATTGAGAACATTGTAACTTCAATGAACAGATGTGTGAGACAAACTGTAGTTAACATAGAGCAGTGTATAATGCTCGGGTAAAATAAGATTTTTCTAAGACTTACATTTGATAATTCCATCACTTTACTATAAGCAAGTTCAGTGAAGACGTCTGTCTTATTTGTCAGGTCAACATTAGAGAAATGAAGTGATTTATTTCCATGGTTGTACATCGAATACTCTTGGTTGAAGCTTCAATCTTGTTTTGAATGCTTTTCCATTGAAAAGGATACCTCTCTTTCAGCTCCCCCATTCCTGAGAAGTATAAAATCTTATAATTTATTATTACCAAAGGGGAAAGGTAGGAAAAGGGATAAATTAACAGTTTGGGATTAACACATACACAATGCTATGTATAAAATAGATCATCAACAAGGAACTACTGTATAGCACAGGGAACTACACTGAATATTTTGCAATAACCTATAAGGGGAAATAATCTGAAAAAGAATCGATATTTTTTATTGACATCATCTATCAATGACAGATAAAATGTAACCTAAGCAAGGCCGATGGTGAGCGCTTCTGAACCTGAAGCTTTCAATCATCTAAAGTTGGGCTCTGCCTATTTCCCAAGGCCCTTAATGGACATACGTGTAGCCGTAGCTTAAAAATTCCCCAGTTTGGGGTTCGGGGAGGCACTGATTTGGAAAAATCCCTGGTGTTCTCCTTCCATGCACGGGACCCTTCCTACAGCTAAAACATGCCTGTCACACCTAGAGGATGGTATACTGTTTGATCGGAAAGAGTTTGGAAAAGGCACCTCATCTCCTCATCGCCTGGTGCTCGGGTTCACCCCTCCAGCATCTTTCCTAACAATCTCCTCACTTGGGGATATCAGCACCGTCAACATCCTGTTGCACACAGTTTGGAATTTGTCCAGAGGATGAAGCGGAAGGATGAGAAAAATTTAGAGACAAGTCTTAGGTGTTCGGACAGGCACATGCCACTCTAATTTCCAATCCGGAAGACAAATTCATCAAAGGCTAGAATTGCCCACGGAAAGAGAATAGGGCTAGAGGAAATCCCGCTGTTTTGTGTCCAGTTTCAAAAAACACAAGTTGAAAAATGGAACTCAGGGGCACTAAAATTCATGAAACTGCAGAGTTGAAAATATCTATTGTTGAAAAATGTCTTGAGGTAAGTCACAGAAAAGGACTTGTAAGCAAGGGGGAGTGGCAGGAAACAGATTTGAAGAGGTAGAAAGGACTCCCCATTAAAGCACAAGAAAAGGGGCTGAACATCGCCAATGATGCAATTGGCCCAAAAGGGCGTATGCATTTTTTTCTGAATATATTCAAGTAAAGGCCATACACACTTTTTATCCAACCAAACAGGTGGGCACTGGAAATCAATACTACAAAATGTATCACTTCACATCAGTCAGAAGGGCCATCCACATAAAGTGTAAACACCAGAAATGCAGGACAGGGTGAGGAGAAAAGGGAGCCCTGTGAGGCTGATAGTGGAAATGTAATTTGCCAACGGCCACTCTGGAGAAGTGTATTGGGTTTGCTAAAACATCTGAAAACTGAGCTACAGAGCATAGGGCACTTGCACTCATGGGCGTATACCTTGGGAAAAACAAAAAATGACAGAAAACAGGCACCCCGATGTTTACCACCTCTCTGTTAAAAAGGGCCTCCACTTGGATATAACATAATGTCCCTGGAAGGATAAAATGGATAAAAGAGATGGGGTACTTATGTACAGTGGAATATTACTCATCCAGAAATCAATGAAATAAGGCCAGTTGTAACAACTCTGGAGGAGTTACATACGATCATTCTAAGTGACACATGTCAGAAAGAAAAAGACACATATCATAAGATGTCACTTAAAGGTGGAATCAAAAATGGCTACACATGAAATAAACTATAAAACAGAAACATAGTCAAATATGTAGAAAATAGACATAAGGCTGCTAAATGGGAAAGGTGGGGAATGGTGAGGTATTATCCAGGAGGTTGAAATTAGCAAAGATACCATTCCAAGTACAGAATTGAATAACTGGCAAGGCCTACACGGTACCTCAAAGGACTGCACTCAGTCCACTCAAGTCACTGGAAAATAATACATATGACTGATAAGCATCTGAGAAAGAATTTATTGTTGTCTCACAGTACATGAATCAAGTGGATGTACAGCAGCAAATAACAGAGCTTTGAAAATCAGCTGTAACCAATATAAAAATAAATTTAAATATATTTATAAAAACAGTGAGACAGACAAAAATTCTTACAACTTTTGTTGAAGGGCTACGATGTAACATGGATTGAACACATGTAGACCCACAGCAGGAAGATATATAAGGCTGGAAGCTATGCACGCTAAGAGATGTTAGAGAAGCTGGGTGAGGAAATGCAGACCTTTTAAAGTAATACTGCCTGATACCCATTCCATGGGTCCCAAATCTGCAGTTTCTAGGGAATCTTCTGACAGGGAAAACATGCCTGGGAAACCGAGATGAATGTACACCGTGTGCTCAGGAGAGGTGTCTAAAATACACCTCATTTTTGATCTCCTGGTGCTGGGGTTCGCCATTCCAGCCACATTACTAACAATCTCCCGACATGGAGAATCAGCACCTTTAACCTCCTCTTTCACACAGTTTGCAATTTTTGCAGAGGATAAATGGGAAGAGGAGGAACCAATGAGAGATTAGCTGTAGGAGTTTTGACAGGCACATGTCACTCTAATTTCCCATTAGGAAGAAGAATTAACCAAAGGCTCAGCCTGCCTCCCTAGGATCAGAATAGGGCCGGAATCAATCCAATGGTTTGGCGGTCAGCTCACAAAAAGCGAGTTGCAAAATGGAGCTCAGGAGCAGACAATTCAAAGACCTGCAAAGATATAAATGATAACCAACGTCCAAAAATATATTCAGGTAAGGCAACGAAGAGGTTCTGAATGAGAGGCAGAATTGCAGGAAACATTTTTCAAAAGGTAGATTGTACTCACATTTAAAGCATATGAAAAGCAGCAGAATTTCTAAAATGATGCAGTTGGGCAAAAGGGTGTATGCGTTTTTTTCGTGAATATCTTCAGGAAAAAAACACATACAGAGTTTTTGGCCAACCAAGCAAGAGGGAAATGCAAATCCGCACAATAAAGAAGTCTCAATTTCCACTGCTCAGAAAGTCCATCCAAAAAATGTGAACAAATCAAAAATGCAGGAGAGGCCATGGAAAACAGGGAGACTAGTCACGCTGATGGGTGGGGTATAAATATCCAAGAGCTACTCTGAAGAAGTGTATGCTGTTTCCTAAAACATCTAAAATACAAAGCCCCCGAGCAAAGGGGACTTCAACTCATGGACATATAACTTGGGAAGACTAAATATCAACAAGACACAGGCACCCCAAAGTTTAGGGCTGCTCTGCATACAAGAACCTCAACTTCGGTACACCTAAAGTATCCCAGGAAAAAGAGAAATGCATAAAGAACTTGTGGTAATTTTGTACAACGGAATATCACTCAGACGTGAAATCAATGTCATAAGGCCAGTAGCAGCATAATGAGAGGATTTAGGTATGATGATTCTAAGGGAAATTAGTCACACAGAAAAAGAATCTTATCATAAGATATCACTTACAGAGGGAATGTCAACATCACAACACATGAACTGAATTAGGAAAGAGAGCAGCGTCTCACATTTAGAAAACACTCTTATGCCTCCTTAAGGGGAAAGGAGAGGTGGGGTGATGCATAAAACCAGAGTTTGATATTAGCACAGGTACCATTCCATAAACCAAATACAGAATAGACAAGACCTACACCTTCCTCAGTGAACGGGAGTCAAAACACCTATTCCCCACAGAGGAATATATCTGATTAGTAAGAATCTTAAAACCTATGTATTGATATGCCTCTGTAAGCGAATCAAGTGTGTCTAGACCGGCATAAACACGTCAGGGAAAATCAGCTCAACCCCATTATAAAAATGAATTTCAAAAACAAAACAAAAAAACAGCGAAATTCTTACACAATTCCTTCAGGGGTTCTGATGAAACCTAGAATGACCCTATCTGCAAAGACAGCTGGATGAGACATAAGGCTGGACACTTGGGACTGAGAGGACTGGTGAGATTGGGAGAGAAAATGCAGACCCTTTAAAGTAGTAATGCATGCCACCATTCCATGGGTCCCAAATTTCCAGGTAGAAGGGAATATCACTACAGTTATAACATGTATGGGAAACCTAGAGAATGGACACCCTGTGATGGCGAAAGGTTTCTGAAAGTCTCCTACTTTTTCCTCTCCTTGTGCTACAGTTTGGCATTCCAACAACTTTACTATCAATCTCCCAACTTAGGAGAGTCATCCCCTATAACCTCCTGGTTCGCACAGTTTGCTAATTGTGCAGAGGATGAAAGGGAAGAGGGAGAACCAATCAGAGAGTACATGTAGGCCTTTGGACGGACACATGTCACTCTAAATTCCCGTCAGGAAGAAGAATTAACCAAAGCCTCAGCCACCCACAGGGAACCAGTATAGCCACCCCTGGAACCAGTATAGGTCCTGAAGCAAAATTGTGGAATTGCGGTCAGCTCCCAATAATGGGATTTGAAATTTGGAGCTCAGGGGCAAAGCAAATCAAAAACCTGCAGAGTTATAAAGGACTACTCTCTTCCAAAAATCTGTTGAGGGAAGGCAACAAAGCGGACTTGAAAATGAGGCAGAATGGCACAAAACATATTTCAAGAGGTAAATTGGAATCGCCTTTAAAGCACAGGAAAGGCATCACAACTTCGAGAATGATGCACTTGGCCAAAACCAGCGTATGACTTTTCTCCTGAATATATTCAAGAGAAAAGGCATAGGACCTTTTTGGCCAAACAAGCAAGCGTGCTATGCAAATCCACACTACAAAGAATTTTCACTTCCCACCGGTCCAAAAGGACATCCGAAAATCTGTAAAAACCAGAAAGGCAAGATAGAGATGACAAGGGCATAAAGCAATATGATCCCAAGGGTCATGGAGGATTGTGATGACAAGTGTATGGAGCATTGTGATGACAAGATTATGTATCATTTTGCTGTCAAAGGCATTGTGATGACAAGGTTCATGGAGCACTGTGATGACAAGCGTCATGGAGCATTGTGATTAGAGGGTTCATGGAGCATTGGGATGACAAGGGCATGGAGTATTTTGATGACAAGCGTCCCGGATCATTGTGTTGTCAGGGTTCATGGAGCATTGTCATGATAGTGGTCATGGAGAATTGTTATGACAGAGGTCATGGAGCATTGTGATGAGAACGTCATGGAGCATTGGGCTGAAAATGTTCATGGAGTATTGTGATGACAGGGGTCAAGGAGCATTGTGATGACAAGGTAATGGAGCATTGTGATGAGAAGACCATGGAGCCATGTGATGACAAGTCTCATGGAGCATTCTGATGAAAAGGGTCATGGAGCATTGTGATTACAGGGGTCTTGGAGCATTGTGATGACAAGGGCATGGAACATTGGGATGAGAATGTCATAGAGCGTTTTGATGACATGCATCATGGAGCTTTGTGCTGACAAAGGCATTGAGCAATGTGATGACAAGTGTCACCGAGCATTGTGATGAAAATTTCATGGAGCATTTTGGTGACAAAGGTCACAGAGCCTTGTGATGACGAGGGCATAGACAATTGTGATGACAAAGGTCATGAAGCATTGTGATGACTGGAGTCACGGAACATTGTGATGACAGGGTTCATAGAGCTTTGTGATGAAAAGGCAATGAGCATTGTGATGACAGGGGCATGGGGCATTGGCCTGACATGTTTCGGGTATTATTGTGATGACAGTGGGCATGGTGCAATGTGATGACAAAGGCATGGAGCATTGTGATGAGAAGGTCATGGAGTATTTTGAAGACAGGTCTCAGGGAGCATTGTAATGACATATGTCATGGTCCATTGCGATGACAATGGAATGGAATATTGTGATGCCAAGTGTCATGGAGGATTGTGATGACAAATGTAATGGAGCATTTTGATGACAAGGGCTTGGAGCATTGTGATGACAATGGACATGGAGCATTGTGATGACAAGGGCATGGAGCATTGTGATGACAAGGGCCATTGAGAATTTTAATGACAATTTCATGAAGCATTGTGATGACAAGCACATGGAGCTTCCTATGACAGGGGTCATGGAGCATTGCGATGACAAGTGCATAGAGAATTGTGATGACAAATCATATAACACGGTGATGAGAAGTGTCAGGGAGCACAGTGATGCCAAGAACGAGGAGAATTGTGATGACAGGGGACATGGAGCATTGTGATGACCAGGGCATGGAGCATTGTGATGGCAAGACCGTGGAGCTTTTTGATGAGAAGACCATGGATAATTGTGATGACGAGCGTCATGGAGCACTGTAATGACAAGGGGAATGGAGCATTTTGATGACAGTGGCCATGGAGCATTTTGATGACAAGGGTCATGGAGCATTTTGATGACAAGGGCGTGGAGCATTGTGATGAGAAGACCATGGATAATTGTGATGACGAGCGTCATGGAGCACAGTAATGACAAGGGGTATGGAGCATTGTGATGACAGTGGCCATGGAGCATTGTGATGACAAGTGTCATGGAGCATTCTGATGACAAGCTTGTGGAGTATTGTGACGACAATGGCATGGAACATTGTGATGAAAAGGGCATGGAGCATTGTGATAAAAAAGGCATGAAGCCATTTCATGACAGGTTTCAAGGAGCATTCTGATGACAAGTGTCAGGGAACATTGTGATGACAAGTGTATTGAGAATGCTGATGAAAAAGATCATGGAGCATTTTTACGAAAAGGACATGGAGTATTGTGATGACAGGCATCATGGAGCGTTGTGATGACAAGTGTTATGGAACATTGTGATCACAAGGATTTGGAGCATTGTGATGATAGAAGTCATGGATCATTTTTTTTTTCAAGGTGCATGGAGCATTGTGATGACAAGGGCATGAAGCAATGTGATCCCAAGATTCATGGAGGATTTTGATGACAATGGTAAGGGAGTATTGTGATGACAAACAAATGGAGCATTGTGATGACAAGGTCATGTAGCATTTTGCTGACACAGGCATGGAACATTGTGATGATAAGGATCATGGAGCACTGTGATGAGAAGCATCACGGATCATTGTGATTACAGGGGTCATGGAGCATAGGGATGGCAAGGCCATGCATCATTGTGATGACAAGTGTCATGGAGCATTGGGCTGAAAATATTCATGGAGCACTGTGATGACTAGGGAATGGAGCACTGTGATGACAAGAGTCCCGGATCACTGTGTTGTCAGGGGTCATGGAGCGTTGTGATGACAGTGGTCATGGAGCACTGTGATGATAGGGATCATGAAGCATTGTGATGAGAAGTTCCTGGAGAATTGGACTGAAAATGTTCAGGAAGTATTGTGAGGACAGGGGTCATGGAGCATTGTGATGACAAGGGAATGGAGCACTGTGATGAAAAGTTCCTGGAGCATTGTAATGAGAAGACCATTGAGCCTTGTAATAACAAGTCTCATGGAGCATTCTGATGAAAAGGGGCATGGAGTATTGTGATTACAGGGGTCTTGGAGCATTGTGATGACAACGGGATGGAGCATTGTGATTACATGGGTCTTGGAGCATTGTGATTAAAATGGCATGGATCATTGTGATGAAAATGGCATGGAGCCTTGTCATGACAGGGTTCAAGGAGCATATTGACGACAAGTGTCAGGGAGCATTGTGATGACAAGTGTATTTGAGAATTTTTATGACAAAGATCATGGAGCATTGTGATGAGAAGACCATGTATAATTGTGATGACGAGCGTCATGGGGCATTGTGATGACAAGTGTATTGGAATATTGTGATCACAAGGGTTTGGAGCATTGTTATGACAGAGGTCATGGAACATTTTGATTTCATTCTGATGACAATAGCATGAAGAATTATGATGATGTGCATGGTGCATTGTTATGACAGGGTTCATGGATCATTGAGATGAAAAGGGGCATAGAGCATTGTGATTACAGGGTTCTGGGACCATTGTGATGAGATGGGTCATGGAGCTTTGTGATGAAAAGGCCATGGAATATAGTGATGGCAGGGGTCATGGAGCATTGTTATGACAGGTGTAATGGAGCATTGTGATGGCAAGGGCATGGAGCATTGTGAGGAGAAGGCCATGGAGAATTCTGATGACATGTGTCATGGAGCCTTGTGAAGACAAGGGCATGGAGCAATGGGATGAGAGCATTCATGGAGCACTGTGATGACAATCACATGGAGCACTGTGATGCCAAGGGTCATGGAACTTTGTGATGACAAAAGTCATGGAGCATTTTGATGGCAAGGGTGTTGTGCATTGTGATGAGAAGGGCAGGGAACATTCTGATGACAGGGTCATGGAGCAATTTGATGAAAAGTGTCATGGAACATTTTGATGACAGGTGTTCTGGAACATTGTGATGTCAGGGGTCATCGAACATTGTGAT